>NW_012267306.1:1490848-1495913 GCF_000151885.1 Dipodomys ordii
TGCTCTTTGTACTTGCTCATTGTCAGCGTTTCCCTTATTTAAAGCTTTTTCTTAAGAGTGTTGACGACTCCAATATCTGATGAGTGTCTTAAAAATATGACTAACTCACCAGAGTTAAGTGCTACCCTGAAACCCCTCTTATGGAGGCTAGTAGACAAGCCATAAGCAAATATAAAAGTATTGGAGGTTTCACAAAGTCACTTCTGCAGAAGGAACTGTTTGTAAGAGATTTTCAAAAAGCTGTAGGCGCGGCTAGAACAGAAAGAATGTATGGCAATTGCTGAGATAACTACTTACGAGAAAGAACTTCCTATTACTCTTTCATTTACTAAGAGACTTGCTAGATCTAAGTCTCCTTGGTGTTTACTATTAAAGAAGGAACAGAAAAGATCTTCTGGGAAGGTTAAGGCCTCTAAAGAAATAATGTAATGGTTAGTTGGTGACAAACATCAAAACCCATTATATTTCTTAGAGATAAGCCGGAAAACACGTGCCTATCAGGCGACCAGCTGGTAACCACCCAAGAACGAAGCCCTGCAGCAAGGTTGTGTAACCTTTTGCCCTTTTAGGCGATCAGCTGGTGACCGCCCAAGAATGAAGCCCTGCAGCAAGATTATGTAACCTTTTGCCCTTTCTTATGGAGACCTTTTGCTATAAAAGTTTGTTATCCTCTGCATTAAATCGCACTCAGCATCCACTCCTAATGTGTGTGAGTTGTCTGTTTGCCATCTCCCCATCCTATTCCAGGTTCCTCCCCTAGGTATCCTCCGTCGTCCCGACAGAACCCGGTCCGCGGCACGAACCATTTTCTTCATAGCTGTGCCCAAACAGATCCTTCGGTATCTCTGCTGTACTCAGAGCCACATTCCATCAAGAGCCTACTTAGTAGCCACTGGTCACTAATCTTACTCCAGAATTCAACCTAGTTTCAGATTCCCTGTTGTCTAAGGAAACACTCTTTGGATGAGACTCAAGGCCATGTTCTGCAACACTTAGATGCTGACAAAGTGATTCTGTATTTTTCACACATGCTTTCTTTTCTATTATTTTTTTTATTCTTTAAGACTACTGGTGGCTAAAGTTGATTTTACAACTCACTAATAGAGTTCAAACTTGTGGTTTGAAAACAATTGACAGGGAGGTGACTGTGGTAAGTCAGGAGGTGAGACTATGCCATATAAAAAGGTGTCTGGAAGACACCTTACGTGAAGATCATTTCTGCTCATGTTTGCCTACTTATGCTTAACCATGTATGTGCATGAGCAGCGTGATTAACAGAAAAGCTTCTAAGATACTACAAAATAGCTATTTGATGTATGTGGTCCCCTCGGCATAAAATACTAGGTATGTTTAAATTGACTTTTGTTCATGGCTAGCACTCTACTCCTTGAGCCACAGCACCACTTCCAGCTTTTTCTGCTTATGTGGCACTGAGGAATCGAACCCAGGGCTTCATGCATGCTAGGTGAGCACTCTACTACCAAGCTACATTCCCAGCCCCCACTTCCAGTTTTTGGTGGTTTTTTTTTTTCAGTCATGGGGCTTGAGCTCTGGGCCTGGGCACTGTCCCTCAGCTCTTCAGCTCAAGGCTAGCGCTCTACCACTTGAGCCACATCACCACTTCCGGTTTTCTGAGTGGTGAATTGGAGATGAGTCTCACAGGGATTTTTCTGCCCAGGCTGGCTTTGAACCACAATTCCTAGATCCTCAGCCTCCTTGAGTAGCTAGGATTATAGATATAAGCCAACAGTTCCTGGCTCATCTTCATTTTTATAAGCCCTAAGTCACACTGAAATTTAAAAAATCTAGAAGAAATGCTTAGGAAGATAATCTAAATTTGAGAGCTTGATTTTTATTAGGAAATCAAACATTTCATTAGGAATTAGGATTTTGAATGAGTGCAACAACTAAGTTTCATTGCTACCAAAAAAAATCTCAAACAGTTGTACAGTTTGGAGTCCTTGCTTGGTATTTCAAGTCAAGCTCTTGAAAAGCTAAGTTGAACTGTAGTCTCCTTATTTAAGTGTGTTAAAAAATAATAGGACTCACATTCCAAATGGAGGTTCCCAGAAATCTAAGGTACACTAGAAGGGAGTATAGAGCTACAGATAAAAAATACCTATCTTCCCTAAGCAGCAGTCTAATTCTTCTTTAATTCAAAGTAAAGAAGAAAGAAGTTGATTATGGAGGGGTATTGGCTCTGAATAGAAAATAAGCTGTATATGGGCAAGAAATGTGTATTTTGTTTCCTGCTGTAGCCCAGTGCCTAGGCTGAGATAGGAAGATTGTGGTTTGAAGCCAGAATAAGGCAGAAAAGTCCATGAGATTCTTATCACCAACTAACCAGCAAATAGCTGGAAATGGAGCTGTGACTCATGGTAGAGTGCTAGCTTTGAGCAGGAAAAGCACAGTGAGAGCAAGAGACTCTGAGTTCAAACACACACACACACACACAATCTTACTGATACATGACACTAGGTCAAATTGTAAAACATTACTTTTAGAGGTGGTGGGGCCAAGAGGAGGGGGCAATCAAGAGGAAAAAGGGGAAGAATGCAGTCAAGAATTCATTGTATATATGACAAAAATTAAGCAAAATAAGGGAAGGGATAGGTGGGGTGAAAATGTCTAACGGGGTGATACAGAACAAGATTCTTTGTAGACATAAACTACATTAAATTGCAAATTTTTTCAATACATTATATACCATGCAAAATTAAGAAAAGTGAGGGAAAGGTTGGGCTGGGAGGGATGAGAATGTTGAAAGGGGTGACATTGATCAAGACACACTGCAGTCATAAACTGCTTTGTTGAATGGAGGCTCGTTTGTATAACTACTTGAAGATAATTTTTTTTTAATGAAAAGGGGGCTAAGCGCTGGTAGCTCATGCCTGTAATCCTAGCTACTCAGAAGGCTGAGATCTGGGGATTGTGGTTCAAAGCTAGCCCAGGCAGGAAAGTCCATGAGACTCTTTTTTTGTTTGTTTGTTTGTTTTGTTTTGTTTTTGGTCTGGTCATAGGGCCTGAACTCTGGGCCTGGGCGCTGTCCCTCAGCTCTTCAGCTCAAGGCTAGTGCTCTACCACTTGAGCCACAATGCCACTTCCAGCTTTTTTCTTTTTGCTTATGTGGTGCTGAGGAATCGAACCTAGGGTCTCAGGCATGCAAGGCAAGCACTCTACCACTAAGCCATCTTCCCAGCCCGTCCATGAGACTCTTATCTCCAATTAGCCACCACAAAAACAGAAATAGCACTGTGGCTCAACTGGTAGAGCGCTGGCCTTGAGCTGAAGTGCTCAGACAGAGTGCCCAGGCCCAGAGTTCAAGCCCTACAACTGGACAAAAAGCAAAAAAGGAAAGGAAATTAGAGTGGGGAGAAATTCAGAACATATTCTGAAAAGGGAGTATTAGGTCAACAATCCAATTTTAAAATGGGCAAAACATCTGAAATGGCCTTTCACCAAAACGTGGCTTGAGCCGCCTCAAACTGATTCTTTAAAAACTTCCAAGATGTTCTTTTTTCAATGCAAACAACAGTCACCTGAAGAAGAAACTGTTGAAAGAAGAGAGTTGGTAGATTTAACCCTGAAGAAAATGGTAAGAATGACAAACTCCTGGGCACTGGTGGCTCACACCTGTAAGCCTAGCTACTCAGAAGACTGAGATCTGAGGATTGGGATTCAAAGCTAACCAAACAGAAAAGTCTGTGAGACTTACCTCCAATTAACCACCAAAAAGCTACAAGTGGAGCTTTGACTCAAGTGGTAGAGTCCTCTTTGAGCACAAAAGCTCAGAGAGAGCACCCAAGCCTTGATTTCAAGCCCCAGGACTAACACACACACACATACATACTGAAAAAGAAAAAGGAGGAGATGGGGGAGGAGGAGAGATAATGAAAGAGCTAATGAGAAAAAAAAAACCTTGCCAGACCTGGAGCTTGAACTCAGGGCCTGGGCACTGTCCTTGAGCCTCTCTGTGCTCATGGCTGAGTACCCTCCCACTTGAGCCACAGAGCCACTTCCCTGGCTTCGAACCCAGGGCTTCATGCATGCTAGGCATGCATGCTACCACGAAGCCACATTTCCAGCCCCATATCCTATATTCTTTTATAGATATTATGTGTTTTATGACATTGGAAATAATATCTGCCTATACCAGAATACTAAAACCATTAAGTTAGGGGAAAGGGAGGAATGAAAGCCTGATGAACAGTGGAAGGCAAGGCTGGTTCCTCAGGAATGATGAACATGGAACAGGAGAGCCAACAAGGACTGCGGATGACAGAGTTAGGGGAAGTTCTGAGAAAGAAAGTGGGGATCGGGAGCGTCTGTTGTACAAGGCAGTATGAGAAAGAGATGATGACAGAGGTTGCGTCCACCTTTCTGGCCCCAAATCCAATTTCAGTCACCCAGTTAGTGAAAAGGCGCACAACGCAGGCGGCCCAAACTTAGTGTCCGTGGACGTATTGGTGAGGGGCACATGGAGTTGGTTTCAGGAGCACAGCACTAGCTGATAGCAGGGACTTGATGCAATAAGAATTGCATCCGGTAGGATGAGTATTTCAGCGCATCCAGGTTGGAAGAAAGCAAAAGCCCAGCGGGCGTGGCTTGAGCTGCCGGGGCGGAGTCGCCCGGGGTGGGGTTGGGGGGAGTGGCCCGTCCACCGGCCTCTGAGTAAGCCAGGAGGAGCCGATACCGCAGTTCCCTGGGATCTCCACAAGGGATCCCTCGACTCTCCTCCCAGGCGGCAGGGGGCGCTGTGGGCGGGCGCGGCCTTCGGGTCTCGCGCGGCGCCGCTCTCTACGCGACGTGGAGAAGTGGCAGTAGAACTCGCGGCGGGCCCGCTTCGGCTGCGCTTGTGGCCTGGGTTTTGTTGTGGGGTTTCGTGTTTTGTTTTTTGTTGTTTTTTTTTTTTATCCTGCCGGGGTTCTCGTGCCGTGTGGCCGACCCAGCGTCATGGGGAAGCGGGACAACCGAGTGGTGAGTATCTGATGAGGGCGAACGACGGGATGAGTGCTGCGCAGGCCCGGCGCCCGGCCCCCTGGCCCCGGCCGGGGAGGCCGGCGGG
>NW_012267306.1:1496068-1532746 GCF_000151885.1 Dipodomys ordii
CCCACGCCGTTCCCGCGCGCGTGCGCCGCACACGCAGTTGGCGCCCCAGCCCTGCCCGCTCCCCTCCGCTCCCGCCGGAGCCAAACAGCACGGTGTAGAGGAGCCGCCAGGGCTGGCGGAAGGTCCCCCCGTCCTGAGTGTCCGTTCCCAAGTCCGAGGCGCCTCCGTGGGCCTCGCTCGCCCCGGCGGGCGCCCCGTGGCTGGCGTGCCCACGCGGGACGCGGGCACGGCGGCCTCCGGGGGTGACCCCACCCCCGCGGACAAGGAGCGCGAGGGCTCGCTGGGAGAGTTGCCCCGTGGACTCTGCGGCCCTCCTTGTGCGAACCTGCTTGCTCGCATCCTAAAGGGACTCCTTGTGGTTCACAGCCTGGCAGAAGAGTCAGGACCACGGAAGCCCCGAGAGCCAGCGAGTGCGCGCTCCAGGGACTTGTGCTTGTGGAAGGATACCTAGTGTTCCTCCTGGGGAACGCTAAGGAACCACTGTGGCCAAAAACCGTGATTACGAGGTTGAGGGCAGCTCTTCCTGGTTGCCGTGGAGGTCGCTCTTGGTGACCAGGAGTTGAAATGGTGGGGTTCGGGGACATCCTTAGGTGTGAGGTGTTAAACTGTTTGGGCCCTTGTAATGTCTTTTCTGGTTTTTTTTTCCCCCTCTCTTTATCTTTTTTTTTTTTTTGGCCGGTCCTGGGACTTGAACTCGAGGCTTGAGCACTTGTCCCTGGGCTTCTTTTGCTCAAGGATAGCGCTTTACCACTTGAGCCACAGCCCTACTTCCGGCCTCTTTAAAGATTCTCGGGGACTTTCCTGCTCTCACCAGATTTGAACCTCCATCCTTAAATCTCAGCCTCTTGTGTAGATAGGATTGCAGGCGTGAGCCACCCGACTAGGCTTTTCTTCTTAAGCTTAGACTAGGCTTAAGTCTTCTTAAGCTTAGAAATCATTTAACTGGATACAGTTTCCTTCAGAGGACTCATTAGTTTCTTTACTGAGAAAAAAATGGTGGTTTACATGATCCCTTTTAGACGTTTGGAAAATATCAAATTAGCTTCATTTACTGCAGCGTTGGAGTATGTGTGTGGGGTGGGGGCGCAGAGCGGAGTTCTGGGGCTTGAATTCAGATCTTGGGAGCTATCCTTGAGTTTCTTTGCTCCTGGCTAGAGCTCTACCACTTGAGCCACAGTTCCACTTCTGGCACGCGCGTGCATGTGTGTGTGTATTTGGACATAAAAATCTCCCATACTTTTCTGCCGGGGCTAGCTTTGAACCACCATCCTCAGAGCTCAGCCTCCTGAGTAGCTAGGAGTACAGGCGTGAGCCACAGGCTGCCAGCTGAGCATTTTGATAATAACTCAGCCTGTGGTGTTGGTATGCTGTCAGGGCACACAGTGTTCAGATAACTTTTTGTTTGAACTTCAAAGACTAAGTGAAATTAACAAGTGTAAGACATGGATAATCCAATTTGTAATTTAGTTTCCTTATTGCATGGAAGATGAGTGTGATTATTTAGACAGGGACCAAAACTGTGTCATCTGACAGTGCATCAGAACTCTTGATTTCTTTTACAGCAATTTCAGGTTGACAGCAAAATGAGAGGGAGATAACAGATACCCCGTGTACCTTCTACTCCCCCAATATACATTGCCTCTCCATTATCACCATCCCCCAACAGAGTGGTTACAATTAATTGTCAGTGCTAAGGGATTAGTGCTTACTGTTGGTACATTCTGTGGGCTTGAACAAATTTACAACATGCACCCACATTATGATACCGTTCAGAATATTACATTGCCTTAAGAATGTCTGTGCTCTGTCATTCTTTCCCCACTCCTCCCCCTTTTACAAAGGCCATTGATGTTTCTGGTTCCATAGTTTTGCCATAATTTGTTTTTTTCAGTAACATGTGTTAGTCTCTGGAAATACTGCCTTTTTTTTAGAGGCTGTCAGTAGTTGAGGCTTTTTTATGCTGATAATACTGTCGTGGTTTCAGAAATGATTGGATTATTTTTAAAAACATTAAGTTTGGATAGTTTTTTGAAAAACATTGTTTTTAGAGCAATTTCAGGTTGACAGCAGAATTGAGCAGGAAGTACAGAACATTCCCCTGTACATATTTCCATACACCCGCCTCCCTAATCAACATGGACAGGAGTGCTTTTGTTAACGATCCATGAACCCATATTATTGACACATGATTACCCAGAGTCCACAGATTATATCAGGGCTCCATTTATACATTGTTGAACAGTATTTTCAATGAACGTTTTAATTTTCAGCATTTCTAGAGGAAACCAAGTTCATAATGGGCTTGTTGTTTCTGGAAGTTTCCTTTGTATTCTGTTAGTTTATGTTGTTTAAAATAGATGTGTCCTCTAGCTAAAAACTGGTACTCAAAAACAACAATGTTTTTGCTGTAGGTTGTATGTTAGTGGTTGTACTGCATTGCTCTTTTGATACCTGCCCCACTTCTTTCTTTCTATCTTTTTCTTTCTTTCTTTCTTTCTTTCTTTTTTTTTTTGCTGGTTGTGAGACCTGAAATTTGGGCCTGGGCGCTGTCTCTCAGCTCTTGAGCTCAAGGCCAGCGTCCTACCACTTGAGCCACACCACCACTTTCAGCTTTTTCTGCTTATGTGCTAAGGAATCGAACCCAGGGCCTTATGCATGCAAGGCAAGCACTCTACCACTGAGCCACCTTCCTAGCCCCCATATGTATATTCTTGACCCCAGTTTGCTATCCTTTTATTAGCAAATCCTTTCCTGTTACCAAACTCATTTGGAGCCACAGACAATTATAGTCACCTACGAATATGAAAATGTGAACTATCAAGGCATAGCATTTTTTTGGGGGGGAGGTCTGGTCGTGGGGCCTGAACTCTGGGCCTAGGCGCTGTCCCTCAGCTCTTCAGCTCAAGGCTAGCATTCTACCACTTGAGCCACAGCGCCACTTCTGGCTTTTTTTTTTTCTGTGTATGTGGTGCTGAGGAATCGAACCCAGGGCCTCAAACATGCAAGGCAATCGCTCTACCACTGAGCCACCCTCCCAGGCCATGGCATACATAGCATTTTATATGATTAAGTTGTAGTGAGATGTTAAATTGCTTTTATTTCCCCCTTGGGTAAGGGGGCTTGAACTCAGGGCCTAGGCACTTTTCCTGAGTTGTTCTGCTCAAGACTAACACGCCACTATATTGAGCAACAGTGCTGCTGCTGGTTTTCTGGTAGTTAATTGGAGATAAGAGCTTCACAGACGGGCTGGGAAGATGGCTCAGTGGTAGAGCACTTGCCTTGCATGCATGAGGCCCTGGGTTCGATTCCTCAGCACTACATAAGCAAAAAGAAAAAAAGCCGGAAGTGGCGCTGTGGCTCAAGTGGTAGAGCGCTAGCCTTGAGCTGAAGAGCTGAGGGACAGCACCCAGGCCCAGAGTTCAGGCCCCACGACCGGACCCAAAAAAAAAAAAAAGCTTCACAGACTTCTCAGCCTGAGCTGGCTTTGAACCATGATCCTCATATCTATCTCAGCCTCCTGAGTAGCTAGGATTGCAGGTGTGAATCACTGGTGCCAGACTTAAATTGTAATTTTTTACTAATATCTCACCCCCTTAATGTGAAGAGTATTATTTTAAAGCATCATCGCTTAAGTAAGAGCACACAGTATTGTTTTGCATAGAACCGAGCACATAAGATAAACTTAATTAATAATAGAAGGAATTGGAGTGTTTGTTTATATTCAGAAACTTAAAAGTAAGTTTTACCATGTGATAGTAGCTCATGTAATTGTACCTTAATTATCTGTAATTAGTTCTCCTAACATGTGAGTACTGCTTTATTTTTCTCTGAAGTAAACGATAGGTTCATCTGTCGTTTTGGAAAAGTAGTGTGATGAAATGATATTAGATACATAAGAATGTTGATGTATTTTAAAAATGTATGTTAAAACATTGAAGTCTGGCTGTAATCCTGACTACTCAGGAGGTGGAGATCTGAGGATATAGTTTGAAGCCCAGGCAGGCAACTGGGAGACTTTTATCTCCAATTAACCAGCAAAAAGCCAGAAGTGGAGATGTGGCTCAAGTGGTAAAGCCCCAACCTTGAGGGATAGGCTGAGGGAAGGCTGAGTAAAAGCCGTAGGCCCTGAGTCCAAGCCCTGGAACCAGTGTGCACGCATGCGCACAAACACACACACGCACACATTGAAACTGTTATACATGGTAAATATTGTGATTTTTTAAAAATGAGAATGAAAATTAGCATTGCACTCTGTGGATTTCTACATAAGCACTGTTTAGTTTTGTTTATTGGAGTGGCAAGTATTGTGGCTGAATTGTCATTTTGTTTACCTTGATTTTTATTAATGTGTATATTTTTCTTTGTTGAGTTCCTTAAAACCTGTTTTTCGATACATGAAATGGTGAAAGGGAATGTCTCACTTTACACTTTGTTGCACCTGAATCCAGATTTAGAAAACTTTATACGAATTTAAGACAGTATACTTAATTTTTTGATAAGTTGTTTGTGCCTTTCCCTAAAGAAATCGCAAACATTTCCATATCAAGAGCTCTTTCCTTTCTTCCTTCCCCTTTGTTTTCTTTCCTTCCCTCCTTCCCCCTTCTTTTTCCCCCCTCCTTTCCCCCCCTCCCTCCCTCCCTCTCTCTCTCTTTCTTTCTTTCTTTCTTTCTTCCTTTTTTCCTTTCTTCCTTTCTTCCCCTCCCTCCCTTCCTTCCTTTCTTGTAGGGAGCCAGTACTAGGGCTTAAATTCAGGAACTGCTATTCCATGGCTCTTTTGCTCAAGGTTGGTGCTTCCACTTGCCATAGCTCTACTTCCCTTTTTTTTTTTTTCTGACTAGTTGGAAATAAAGTCTCATAGACTTTTCTACCCAGGCTGGCTTTGAATTGTGATCCTTAGTATGTAGCTAGAATTACAGGTGTGAGCCATAAGTGCCTGGCAGCTGTACCTCTTAAACCACACACATAACCCTCTTACCCCAGTCCTTCTGTTTTTAATAGGGTCTTGCTTACTTTGCTCGATCTGATCTTGAATTCACAGCCCTTCTTCTGCCTCTTGAGCAGCTGGGATTACAGGCATATACTTCTACTTGAGTTTTCCTAATGACTAGTAATGTTAAGCTGTTTTTCATGTGCTTATTTGCCATTGACTATCTCTGGAGAAGCATGTATTCACAGCTTTTGCCTTCTTTTGAATTAGGTTATTTGGGAGTTTAAGTTATAGCAGCTTCTTATGTACTGTAGATAGTATTCTTTTATCATATATATGACCTGAAAGTATTTTCTGTATCTTTTCATTTTTTGATATCTATTGATCAAACATTTTAGTTCCCCTGAAGTCCCATTTTTTCCTATTTTTTATTTATGATTTAATCTTTCTTGTGCTGGTCTTGAGGCTTGAACTCAGGCACTGTCCCTGAGCTTTTGTGCTCAACAGTACCAGTCTACTACTTGAACCACAGCTTCACTTCCAGTTTTCTGGTGGTTAATTGGAGATAAGAGTCCTTCCTGGGCTGGCTTCAAACCAAGATCCTTGAATCTCAGCCTCCTGAATAGGTAGGATTACAGGTCTGAGCCACTGGGCCTGGCTGTCACAGTATTTCTTGGGTTGTACAATACACAGTAAACTTGGACTTAAATCTTTTTTAACTTCTTTGGAATTAAATTTCTTAATTTACTAGTAAGCACAGTGTGATCACCTTCACGGGGTATTTCATTTTAGGATAAAGCACGAAAAAGCTATCACTAGGGGAGAGGTGTCATTATTTCATCAAATCACTGGTTATAAAGGAGGTCATATAAATGAGCATTTATATTTTTAATGTTTGTTTTAATGGAATACTTGTGTTCTTTCTTCAAGGCCTACATGAATCCAATAGCAATGGCCAGATCAAGGGGGCCAATTCAGTCTTCTGGGCCAACAATCCAGGATTATCTAAATCGACCAAGACCTACCTGGTATTTGTGAAATGTTTTACTCATTTATAACTTTTAATTAACATCTTATAGTTGATTCAAAGTCTTTTATTTTTATTTTCATTTTTCCAGAGCTGAGGACCGAACTCAGGGCCTTGCACTTGCCAGGCAGGCGCTCTTCCGCTAAGCTAAACCCCCAGCCCCTTCTTAAAACTCTTGTTGCTGGATAGCTTTTGTTTTGGTAGTACTAGAGTTTGAACTCAGGGCCTGAAGTTTGCCAGGAGGACAATTACTGTTTTTCAGCTAGTCTCACATTTTTACCCAGGGCCAGCTTGGACTGCAGTCTATTTGTGCCTCCCATGTACCTGTGAATACTGATGGGTACTATCCAGCTTAGTTGTTGAGATAGACTGTCACTGACTTTTTTTTTTCTGATACTGAACCTTAAACTGCAATGCTCTTGATCTCTGCTTCTGAGTAGCTGGGATTGTAGGCATAGGCTTGAGTTGCTTTTAAAAAACAATTTGACATGCTTCTTTCACTTGCATAACTAAAACATTTGGCAGTTTACCACTTGATACAGCTTAAGCACTGATGGGTAACTTTTTCCAACCAATCTGTATCCCATTTAAAAAAACAAAAAAACTTACTTTGGGGCTGGGACTGTGGCATAGTGGCAGAGTGTTTGCCTAGCATGCATGAAGCCCTGGGTTCAGTACCTCAGTACCACATAAGAAAAGGACAGAAGTGGAGAGGTGGCTTAAGTGGTAGAGTGCTAGCTTTGAGCAGAAGAAGCTCAAGGACAGTGTGCAGGCCCTGAGTTCAAATCCCAGGACTGGCAAAAAAAAACAAACAAAACCTTACTTTGTTATTTTCTAAGCTACCTAAAATTGGGGATTTGAGTAAACATGCCCTTTATTGAGAGTTAACCAAATTTTAAAAAGGTTAATGTTCAGCTAATTTCAGGCTATTCGGTAAGTTAGAAACATTCACTGAGTAACTCTGATCTTTTATAAATAAAGTATTTTAGTACATGCCTTATTATTTTTAGTATGTTTTCCTTGTAGTAGTACCATATGCAAGTAGTACCATATGTGGTACCATATGCAAGCTTCTACATGCTAGCTTCAAAGAAAGCACTGAAAACTGAGTAACTGGTGTTGAAAGGTGTGCTTATTGTAGGAGATTTGTTTGGGGCTAAATGAGAAGTAACTGTTGCCGTCTGACCTCTGTAGTGTGCATAAGTGCTGCTGTTAACCATTGCAGCTTTCCAGGAAATAAATTATTCCAAAACAAAGTAATTTTACCTTTAAAGAGAAGGAATGAACTTTAAAGGGGAAGTGTTCAAGCAATCATATTACCTTTGTGTCAGAGGTCTTTAAGATAATCTTTGGGTTAGATAATTCGTAAGAGAACTCACAGGAGTCTCGGCAGATAGTTCTATGCCTGGTAACATTCCTGAAAAGATTCCAGAGACCATCAGCAAAAGAAAAGGAAGGGTGCAGGGGAGATCAGGAGAGGCCTGGCACTGGCTTCCAGGGTTCTCACCTAATGGAATTATAATTATGAAAGACACACTTAATTCCCTCAACAGGGAGTTTGACAGCACATGAATGTTGCTGGCCTGAGAGGTTGATTAGAGACTTGATACACAGAGTTGTTCTTAACAGGCTGGGTGTGCATTCTGAAATTCAAGGAAACAGCTCTTGAGCCTATACTGTCCTACACAGCTTACTCTTAAGTAAACCATTCATGATCAGAGAATGGTAAGAAGCCTCCAAAATCCCAGTTCCCAGATGCCCACTTTGGGCAAGTTCTATAAGCAGGCTTTTCTAACAATTAGAACTCAATCTCTGCAAATGTGTCAGGTACATGACTGAATGGGAGATTTAGTAGTAAAAATGTATCAGTCCTGTTAGATAGTTCTTAGTTCACCCTAACACTGAAGCTATATGACCTTGGACAGATTTCTTACCCTTTGCAAACTTAGTCTCTATAAAATGGGGGCACATACTACCTTTTCTCACAGGGTTGTTGTGAGGATTAAGTGGATATGTATATAAGCAGTGTATTGTATGTAAGTGTTGCTGTCGCATGTTAAATCTTACATTCCATGTATAGAAGAGGAATGATAATAATCACAATAGATTATCTAAATGATATGAACAAATTTGAAATATATCAACATTGGAATGGAGGGCTATTAAGTATGAAATTGTGAACATTCATATTATTTGAAGTGCTTGAAGTCTTATTTGCACAATCTTTTTTTAAAGGGAGGAAGTAAAAGAACAACTCGAAAAGAAAAAGAAAGGCTCCAAGGCTTTGGCTGAATTTGAAGAAAAAATGAATGAGGTTTGTTAACAGTATCTCTTAAAGAGACTAATCTTCTAAAGTGAAATCCTTTTTATATGTTTCACTTTTAATTAACCAACCATTTGGATATAGTTCTTTAGGTTAAGACATCTTTTCATTTTACCAGTAATAGTGTTAAGTTGAATACATATTTGTGTTTAAATGATACTTTCTTTTAACAATTAAAATAGGCTGATGCCAGTGGCTCAAGTTGCTTAGAAGCCTGAGATCTGAGGATAATATTTCTAAGCTAGCCCAGGTAGGAATGTCTATGAGACTCATCTCCAAAACACTGCCAAAAAGCCAGAAGTAGAGTGCTAGCCTCGAGCCCAAAGGCTCATGGATGGCACCCAGGCCCTGAGTTCAAGTGCTAGGACCAGCACCAAAAAAATAAAATAAAGAGATGTTAGTCCTAGAAACACCCCACTCTCCCCATTCTCCATCTGGAATCTCCATAGTGTCTATAGTGCTGTTTGTGTATTTTGATTGCAAATATATATGTATGGTTTAACCATAGTCTATAACTCAACTGTTTTCTGGAAAGAGAATCTAACTATCTTAATTGAAAAGAAAACAGTCTGTGGCCTCAGTGCCCATATCTGTTTCTCTATATGATATTCAGTAGGGTACTCTACCAAAATAGCAAATAGAGGTTCCTTGGTGATAAAATGAAAGATGGAAACTTAAGAGTTGCTTGGGTTTGTGTTTGTTTTTTTTTCCCCTTTGTACTAGTACAGGGACTTGAACCCAGATTCTTGAGTACTCTCAGCTTTTTTACTCACAGTTGGTAGCTGGCATTCTACCATTTGAGCCATGCCTCCAGTTTGGGCATTTTGCTGGTTAACTGGAGATAGGAGACTCTTGGATTGGTCTGCCCACACTGGCTTCAAACCTCAATCCCCATATCTTAACTTCCTGAGTAGCGAGTATTGTAGATGTGAGCCACTAGCAGTTAGAATATCATTCATTCATTCATTTTGAGAGAGCCCAGGCTGGGCTCTAGATCCTGTGCTCAATCTTCCAGCCTCAGCTGCCCAAGAAGCTGTGGCCACAGGCACATAGCCCTAGTATACACCACTGCAAGCCATAGTATCTGTTAACTAATTAGAAGCAAAGGTGCTTGAAAAACAGCATGGGTATGAGAAAGTACTGGGTGTCTATATGTTGTCTGTTTAGAAGAGATCAGCAACCTCTGATAGTATCTATAACTATTTTGCAGAACTGGAAGAAAGAGCTAGAAAAACACAGGGAGAAACTATTAAGTGGAAATGAGAGCTCATCTAAAAAAAGACAGGTAATACCATTTTAATTTATTGCTATTCTTAATCTCATAGTCATATTTTCATACTAAAACCATTAAAATAGATGCATTTGAAAACTAACATCAACTTAGTCTCATATTTATTGTTTCCATCTAGAGAAAGAAAAAAGAAAAGAAGAAAGCTGGTAGGGTGAGCAAAAGTTTTCTATTTTTATAAATACTGCAATTAAAGAGTCTATTTAAAAACATAAAAGTAAATTATTTAATCTGTATGCTAAAGCTCACTTAAGACTAGATGAGTCAAGCAGCCTGGAGGTCATTTGGCTGTGATGAGTGGCAGTGTTCTGTCAATAACAAGATGCCAACCTCCTTATAACCTTGTAACTTCTCTGCTGCTGTTGAAGAAGACAATTGATCACCATTGCCATATGAATTGTCACCTCAGTGAGAGTTTTGAAGGGAGAATGAAAGTGAGACTTTTACATTTTAATATTTAAATCTTGTGAATATGGCATCTATTTCTCAGATACTAGATTGATTTCACTAAGTACTTGAGAGACTTGATAAATGAAAACAATTCCCGCATCTCACAAGCTTTAATTGTTTTGTGCTTGGTCAAGTATTCATCTTCTTCTTCATCAAGCTCTGATTCTTCCAGCAGTTCTTCAGATTCTGAAGATGAGGTAAGGTTCACTTGGAATAGTTCATAAAATAATGTCTTTATACTTTTTAATATGAAACTTGTGAAGTACCAATTAGAAATGTTTACCTCCAGATTGTGAATAATTATAACTTATAGGACTGACATGAATGAATGAAATTATCTTTTATATTTTAAAATTTTAATATTATAAATATTATATAATATGTAATATAATATAAACATACTTTAAAATTATGTTTTTACTTTTAAAAAATATATTTGATTTATTTAAAGTATCAGAAGAAGAAAAATATGAAAAATACGAAATGCTATTTGACTAGATATTAATATGTGCTTGAATTCACTTGACTTTTATAAACCAAGAAAGTGATTTGTTACATTATGAATATTAACTAAGGAAAAATACATGTTTACAAGCAGGTCATTCCATTAAGTTTTTTTATTGATAAAATTTTAATATTAGTGAACTGCAATAATTACATTTCTTAAAGAGAAAACAATTTTTTAAATGTTTTATGCAGGATAAGAAACAAGCAAAAAGGAGAAAGAAGAAGAAGAACCGTTCACATAAATCTTCTGAAAGCTCTATGTCAGAAACTGAGTCAGACAGTAAGGTAAAATTATTTAAATTGTTAATATTTTGAATAACAAAAATATTTCATCTCTTAGTTCTATCTTCTTTTCAATATTTTTATTCTTTGAGATTCTGTGTTACCTTACTAATGTTCAGGTGCTGTTTAATAATTCTCCTAAGTCTTTTTACCTATCTTCCTGTCTCCATATACTCATAAGATTTTTCCCATTTTTACAGAGTTGAAGTTCAGAGGGGAAAAAAAAGTCTTGTTTAAATTCATGCAGCTAATGTTAAATTAGATGATTCAGTATATACATTTCCCACCCGCCTTGGTGGACTGAGTTTTAAGCTCAAGGCCTTGTACTGAGCCACACCTCCAGCCCTTTTTTAATTTTTGTGTGTGCTGGGGCTTGAACTCAGGACTGGGGTAGTTTCCTTTAGATTTTTCTGCTCAAAACTGAGATCTATCATTTGAGTCACACTTCTAGCTTTTTGCTGGCTGATTGGAGATAAGAGTCTCACAAACTTTTCTGCCCTGGCTGGCTGCAAACCACAATTCTCAGATCTCAGCTTCCTGAGTGGCTAGAATTACAGGCATGAGCCACCAGCATCCAGCTTGCACTGGTTATTTTAAGATAGGGTTTTGCTTATGGCCCAGCTTCTGATTAAATGGATGGTAGTTCAGAGTTTTCTGCCACACTGTTCTGGAACTGAGATCTTCCTGTTTTCATCCTTGCACATAGCTGGGGTGATAGGCTTGTGGACCTCACCCAGCTAGAATTTGAATCAATGTCTGGCTCAATGTCCAGTGGTACTTCCGTAGTAACCAAAATGATCAGGCACAACTGTCTCTCAAACCTTAATGATCATTTTAGGTATGAGGCTTTCTATAAAAATGTTGATTTTAATGGCTAAGAATGTGCCTCAATTGTAGAGTATATGCTTAGCATGTACACGGACTTTATTCAGTGTTGCACCCCAAAAGACAAAAAGGTTGATTCCTGGGTCTTAAGTGTGATGTTGTAACTCTAATTAGGCTAAGAAGAATTCATAATTTTGACAAATACACGTTATGATGCTGATATAGAGGTATTCATCCATTTAGAGGTATATGATATAGATCAAAAATTGATAAACACAGTTCCAGGTTCTCAGAAAACTAAAGCATCTGTTTGAAGTTTGCGCCAGGAATCAGTGTACCCCAGCCCAAAATCTAGAAAGTGATCAATAAATGTTGTTTTTCTCTTTTTTAAATTAGCTTAACTTGATACAAAGAAGTTCCATAGTATTTGCATATATGTACATAATTTATTGTGGGAAATTCATCGCATTTCTGGCTTGTGGGTTTATGGTAGTGCTGGGGTTTGAACTCAGGGTTTAGGCAGGTTCTCTACCTTGAGCCACTCCACCAGCCCTTTTGGTATTGGTTATTTTTCTGAATTAGAATCTCACTTATGTTCCCACTGGCCTAGAATATAATCCTTCTGTTCATCCTTGTGCTGAGATAACAAGCATATACCACAACACCCAGTCATTGTGTTTTCCCCACATCTGGGATGACAGGTGCTCCATAGTTGGTCAAGAAGGAGTCTTGAACTTTTTTTTGCCAGACTGTCCTTGAAACATAATCCCCCCCAATCTATACCTCCCAAAGTAGTAAGAATTACAGGTATGTGCCACTGCATACAGTGTATGTTGCTTTTTTAAAGCTTGTTCTCCTCATTTTTCTTCTAAAGCAGCAGTCTTGTGATAATGATAGTTGACATTTATTGAAGTCTTAATGTATGTTGTTTATCAATTTAACACTCTTAATCCTGTTCAGTAATTATTTGGTAGTCCATAAAGTAGACAGAAAACTGAAGGTCAGGGATACTAATTGCTGCAACTAAGATTAAAAACAAAATTTCTTACCTCTGTTACTGATGAATAGGCAGATTGATTTGGTGGGTGTTAAGCAACAATGTAAACTAGAAATGCAGCAAACAAAGATAGGCATTTGCATAAAATTCTACTTAAAAATAAGCTACCTAACAGATGGAAATATTTTCTTACCTATCCTGATTCTAGACCTAAAATAGTAATGTGGCATAATTCAGATGGGGTGGTCTAGTTGAGGTGAGGGACCAGTGGGAGAGGGTGATAAGGTGAACACGATCAAACTACTTTATAGGAAATATTGTAACAAAACCCACTACAAACTTAAAAAAAAAAGAGCGAAGGAGAAACTGAATTTAATGAAAGTTGATTATATTCTTGTGTGGTAACATCACTACTAAACCCTTGTGTACAATAAAAAATAAGTCAGGCACCTGTGGTTCACGCCTGTAATCCTGGCTACTCAGGAAGCTGAGATCTGAGGATCACGGTTCAAAGCCAGCCCTGGCAGGAAAGTCCATGAGACTCTTATCTCCAATGAACTACTAGAAAACCGGAAGTGGAGCTGTGGCTCAAGTGGTAGAGTGCTCGCCTTGATCTGAAGAGCTGAGGGACAGCGCCCAAACCCAGAGTTCAAGCCCCAAAACTGACAAAAAACAAAACAAAAATATAAATATATATACACACATATATATATATAATAAAATCAACATAAAGTCACATGGGTATTTCAGGCAGTTTTGGAAGTATACAGATTTGATATATGGTCAGATAAAGCCTATTTGCTTATAAGCAAATACGTAACAGATTTCTCTATTATTTTTAGAATAATATGGTAACTTTAAAATAAACTTTTTCCATCGTAAGCAAGTCATTTTGTTTTTTTTTTGTTCTATAATGCTATGCCTTTTACATTTAAAATCGACTTGTGTGTTTCATATATATATATATATATACTTACACATATATATATTTGTTTAGGATAGTTTTAAAAAGAAAAAGAAATCAAAGGATGTGACTGAGAAAGAAAAGGTAATTTTCACACTGCCTTAAGATAATCTATTTTACAACATTTAATTGACCTCAAGAAACTAACTGATGTAAATGAAAGAATACATTTATTTTTGCTTTAATGGCATTTCATGTTATAAGGAAAAGATATTTAATACAGCTTCATTATTGAAGGTAAAAAAATAAAAGAACATTTCTATGTTGAGTTTGAATTTGTGTATTTTAATGGATTATCTCAGATTTAAAATATAATGAAAATTCAACCTTTCTTTTGTTTACTCAAGGTACTTTTCTGTGGAGGAGTATGGTTTGGGGGTTTGAACTCAGAGCCTCATGCTTGTTAGGCAAGAGTTCTAACACTGAACCACACCTCCAGTCTTCCTTTTCACCTATTACTTTTGAGATACAGTCTCCTGCCTGGGAATGTACCTGCGAATGTCACTTATTTTAGGCTCCTGTTGTAAGGATGATAAGTGTGAGCCATAGCATCCAGCTTCTGTCTGGAGATGGAATCTTATGCACTTTTTTTTTTTTTAATTTTACCTTGCTTGGCTGGGAATTGTAAATCCTACCAATCTTAGCCTCCAACATAGCTAGAGATAACAGGTACATACCACTATACTTAGCTATGGATAGAGAAGGGGTTTCACAAACTTTTCTTCCTGAGCTGCCCTAGAAATTGAATCCTCCCATTCTAAAGAAATAGGGAGGATTTTACATCTAAATGCATATGTAGATACTTTAGGTTTAATTTTAAACACATCCCTTTATTAGGATTAATGATTAAAAATCCTGATAAATGTCACCATTTTTAGGTATTTCTAAATTAAAAAATGCTAATTTTCTGATTGGGAGAATTCTTAGAACTGGAAACAAAATTTGTGTCCTATCTTTTGTATTTGTATTTTACTAGAAACAAAATTTATATCATATCTTTATGAGTCAAATTACACTTATTTTTCATAGGACATTAAAGGACTTGGCAAGAAAAGAAAGATGTATTCTGAAGACAAAGCCTTATCATCTGGGTCCTTGTCAGAATCAGATTATGCTGAGGAAGTAAGTAAAAGAAATGGTGTTTCTTCCTTCAGAATTAGTTTGGCATTCTTCTAGACGATTATTATGAATAGTATTTAGCAATTTTCCATATGTTCTCATACTTCCAAATATCTAATTTTTACTCTCCTAATATCTTTGTAATGAGGTTCTGAGTATATGAACGAAGCATGTAACTATAGCAATTGAACCCAGCAATTTTTATATGGTTAAAATAAAATGTTGCGCATATCCAACTTCCTGTTTTTGTTTTGAGCATACAGTAAAGTAGAAAGATATTAAAATGTTGGCATAAAATTTATAAAATGAAAGAGAATTAGGCCATCTTCAATCTGTTTCCATTCTAACAATCTGCATTTTACATTTTGTGCCCTATTAGAATTAGAACCCCTTCTTAGTTAATTTTGCTCAGGTACTTATGTCACCTTTCATGTTTTTCATCTTGGTTTTCTCATCTGTAAATAGAAGTCATGTTACATTACCTTATTGTGGCAACTAAATTGAGATGATTATGAAGGGCCTTAGCGAATACATGGGTCAGAAATGATGATTACAGGTTCCATAACTCTTAGCAGAAAATCTAACCCAAGGTTGCACTGAAGTCATTTTGAATTAAAGTTGCACCTTTCTTTAGAGATCCACATGTTCACCTCCAAACAATGCAAAAAAGAATTGAAGTGCTGATCTTCTTTGTTAAAAGGAGAGCTTGAGCTAGTTGCCAGTTGCTCCTGCTTGTAATCCTAGCTAGTCAGGACGCTGAGATCTGAAAATGGTGGTTTGAAGCCAGGCTGGATTGTCCTCCAGATTTTTTTTTTTTGGGTCCGGTCATGGGGCCTGAGCGCTGTCCCTCAGCTCTTCAGCTCAAGGCTAACTCTCTACCATTTGAGCCACAGCGCCACTTCTGGCTTTTTCCTTTTTGCTTATGTGGTGCTGAAGAATCGAACCCAGGGCCTCAAGCATGCAAGGCAAGCGCTCTACCACTAAGCCAACTTCCCAGCTCCTGTCCTCCAGATTTTTATGCCCAGTTAATCTCAGAAAAAAAACCTGAAGTGGCACTATAGCTCAAGTGGTAGAGTGGTAGCCTGAGCAAAAGGAGCTCAGGGATAGTGCCCTGGCCTACAGTTCAAGCCCTAGGACTGGCAAAAAAAGGGGGGGGGGGCCTGTTTTTTTCTTTTTTCTTTGGTTGGTCATGGGACTTGAACTCTGGGCCTGGGCGCTGTCCCTCAGCTCTTCAGCTCAAGGCGAGCGCTCTACCACTTGAGCTACAGCGCCACTTCCGGTTTTCTGGTGGTTTATTGGAGATAGGAGTCTCACGGTCTCTTCCTGCCTGGGCTGGCTTTGAACCGCGATCCTCAGATCTCAGCCTCCTGAGTAGCTAGGATTACAGGCGTGAGCCACCAGCGCCCGGCTTGTTTTTTTCTGATTCCATCTCTTTTCTGTGCCAGTCTGCTGCTGCATCTGACCTACCTAGCTTTATTTCTGCCTACTCTATTCCTCAACTCTCCTGCATTTTGCCTTTCTCGTTTGTGTCAGTCTCCCTTCTGATTTGTTTGATCTGTGAATAATTGCTTTCAGTCCCATCAGATTTATTGCCCCCAGTTTATAGCAGTATCTTGTAATGCTCCTTGAGATGAAAGTCACAATTAATATAAACTACATTAATTTAGAGAGTTATTAGTTGGATTTGAACTTGGAGTATCATACTTGCTCAGCAAGTGTTCTGTTCTACCGCTTGAACTACACCTCTCCCCCCCCCCCCCCCCCCCAGCCCTTTTGCTCTCATTATTTTTCAGCTAGGGCATCGTGTTTCCTGGGCCAGCTTCAGACTGCAGTCCAAGTAGTTGGGATTATAGGCATGTCACTATGTGCTCACTTTTTTTTTGCTCCATCCTATTTCTCTATTTTATGAGTAGCTAGGATTATAGTTGTGTACCATCACACCTGGCTCCCCACTAACTTTTACATTACTATCCCCTACTAGAAATATAAAGAAGTAAAAGTAAATTATAATGTTAACAGTGCAGGCTAGAGCTGGTACATAACATATGCATTTTTAAGTATTTAGTGGCATTGTCACTAATGATACTTTCCAATATGTGGTCAGAATTCAGTGAAGATCTCAATGAAATAGTCTTCCCTGTATCTATTTCTGTGGCCTGCAAACATTGTATCTTAAAATCTCAAACAAGTGGGCTGGGAGGGTGCTCAGTGGTAGAGCGCTTGCCTTGCATGCATGAGGGCCTGGGTTCGATTTCTCAGCACCACATAAGCAAAAAGAAAAAAGCCAGAAGTGGCGCTGTGGTTCAAGCCTTGAGCTGAAGAGCTGAGGGACAGCGCCCAGGCCCAGAGGTCAGACCCCATGACTGGACCCCCCCCAAAAAAAAAAAATCTCAAACAAGATACTTTGTATTCATACTTACAGTATATTTACAGTAAATTTACTTTCTGTATCATAAAAACAGATTCATTAGTAAATCATTAATAGGCTATTCTAAAGTCATGTAGGATGTACTTCTAAATCTTGCATCGTAGCATCCCTTGCTTCTGCTTGTCTGAATATGGGTATAGTGTATATCTGCTATCTCCCTAGTTATTATAATGATAAAAATAACATTTTTTTATTTTTTAATAAGTTTTATTTAATTGTGAAAATACCATACAGAGGGGTTACAATTACATGAGCAAGGTAATAAGTACATTTCTTATCAAGCATCATTGCCTCCTCCTTTGGTTTTTCCCCTACCATCCCTGCCTTCCCATCTCCACTACTACACTCCCTCCACCCCCACCCCACCAAAGTTGTAAAATTTGTTTTCCAATATAGCATTTTGTCATTTTGTACATCTCATTGTTGCAATGGGTCCACCTGTATCCCTATTTAAACAATTTGATTTTTCCCTTCCCCTCCTCAAATTATACCAACATCAAATAAGTGGAAACAGGGGTTATACTGTAGGGGAGGGACATACAAAGCAACCAAAAAAAAAATCACATGGTACCTTATAAATATGTTAGAAACAATATCAAGAAAGAAAAAAACCACTTGTGTCCTTATGTTGGGGTTTATTTCGCTTAACATCATCTTTTCTGACTTTTTCTGTTTGTCTCAGACATATACTAGTTATTGCAAATAAGGGAAACCATGGGACCTATGTTTCTTTGGACCTGGCTTACTTCACTTAATTTTTTCCAAGTCTTTCCATTTCCTAAAAAATGGGGCAATGTCATTCTTTCTGATGGAGGCATAGAATTCCATTGTGTATGTATACCACATTTTCTTGATCCATTCATCTATTGAGGGGCATCTGGGTTGGTTCCATATCTTTTTTTGGGGGGAGGGGGTCTGGTCATGGGGCCTGAACTCTGGGCGTAGGTGCTGTTCCTCAGCTCTTCACCTCAAGGCTAGCGCTCTACCACTTGAGCCACAGCACCACTTTCAGCTTTTTTTTTTCTGCTTATGTGGCACTGAGGAATCGAACCCAGGGCCTCATGCATTCAAGGCATGCGCTCTACCACTGAGCCATCTTTCCAGCCCTGGTTCCATATCTTAGTTATGGTAAATATTGCTGCAGTAAACATAGTTGTGCTGGTAACCTTAGTATGATCTTGTTTGTAATCATTTGGGTAAATGCCCAAAAGTGGGATTGCTGGGTCATAGGGGAGCTCTATTTGGAGTCTTTTTTTTTTTTTTGGGTCCGGTCATGGGGTCTGAACTCTGGGCCTGGGCACTGTCCCTCAGCTCTTCAGCTCAAGGCTAGCGCTCTACCACTTGAGCCACAGCACCACTTCTGGCTTTTTTCTTTTTGCTTATGTGGTGCTGAGGAATCGAACCCAGGGCCTCAGGCATGCAAGGCAAGCGCTCTACCACTGAGCCACCTTCCCAGCCCTATGTGGAGTCTTTTGAGGAACCTCCATACTACTTAAAAATAACAGATTTTTAGTGCCTTTTATAAAGAACTGCCACTCTCTTGCAAGTTAATGGTCTCTAATGCTTGTTGACTGTTCTTTTAGTTGTTTCTTCTGTCATTAGTTACACTTTCATCTATTTCTGTCATGTAGTCATCTAGCACACATATCCCACAGAGGAAATTAGGTAATTTTTATACTTCATAGTGTTATAGTAATTATGTTTATATTGAATAATATAACAAGTAAGGCTTAATACAAAATGTCTTCATTTGTATTTGTATTTACCAAGTTTTAATGTAAACAAAATCCAAAGTAACACTTTAAAAGGTAAAAATGAAATAGAAATGGTGTGATAGTTGTCACCCATGAAGATTTTAATCAGTTGGTTTGTACTGAGTACACCACCATTTGTTGGCAACATATGGAGAAGTGCCTGCTGTATTCCAGGCACAGCACCTGGAAGGTGGATATCCCTTCCTTTTCATAGATGAGGAACTAGTGGATAGGATACAGATCTTGTTCTGTGTTAGTTCAGAGCTCGTGATTTTTTTCCCACAGACCACTCTTGCTTGTTATTGCAGTTACTGAAGGACAATATAAGGAAATAGTACTAGAGATTTAAAAATCTTGCTTTTATGTAGTTTTCACTGAAATGTCATCTAACGGATTATTTAAAATGTGATTTGATAGAATGATTTTTTACATCTAACTTTTGAAAATATATAAGATGCCTTAGAGTTTGAAAGAAAAGTGCACTGAGCAAAAATTACAAGTTTTTTTCCTCCACAATTTCAACATTTAGGTACGAGCAAAAAAGAAGAAAAGCAGTGAAGAACGAGAAAGAGCAACAGCAAGTATTTCTTATGTTTTTAGATGGCAACAGCTCAACTGTTCTGGTTTAGTATGAGTCATGGTAACACATTGTATTTACTGTGAAAAAGAAAGGATTGAGAAAAGTGGTGCTCAGCAGCTTCACTTGATGGATAAGAGAGAATCAAATTGGCTTAGGAAAGAGAAAGAAAACCTTCGTGGCAAGATCTACCTTTTTAAGATAATGAAGATATTCTAACGTCTTACTGTTAGAAATAGAAGCTCAAACTTGCACATGACTTTTTTTTTTGGGGGGGGGGTCCGGTTGTGGGGCCTGAACTCTCAGCCTGGGTGCTGTCCCTCAGCTCTTCAGCTCAAGGATAGCACTCTACCACTTGAGCCACAGCGCCACTTCCGGCTTTTTTCTTATGTGGTGCTGAGGAATCAAACCCAGGGCCTCAGGCATGCAAGGCAAGCGCCTTACCACTGAGCCAACTTCCCAGCACATGACTTTTTTTAAGGTGCATTAAAATACGGTGATTTCTTCTGTCTTCTGAAGTTATTTCTAGATCAGCCAAAGCCGGAATAACAGAAAAAGCCTTTTAAAGCATTACCTGCAGTGGAAAATAAGCAGGAAAGTGGCATTGTAATGACACACTAATATTGATTACTCTTTTAAAACCAATCTTCCATTATGAAAATTGAGAAGTAGAAAAGAGAATTAAAGAGAATAGCAGTGCATTTTCTATTCTAATAATTTCACTAAAAATAAAAATTATTATGTTTGCTCTTCCTAAAATCTGTCATTTTGTCGACAGTTGAGTTTTACTTTGTGGCCTTTAGAAATTATAACATGAGTAATAATATTCTACTAAATTTATTCTACAAGAAGTTGTGTTAGAAGGTGTGGTCACATGCCAATGACTTAAGATTTTGTTTTCCTTATTTTATAAATATTGACAAGAGGGCTGGGAAGGTGGCTCAGTGGTAGAGCACTTGCCTTGCATGCATGAGGCCCTGGGTTCGATTCCTCAGCACCACATAAGCAAAAAGAAAAAAAAAATTGACAAGAACTTTTGTTCCTTGTATTATGACTGTTTATAGACTTTTCAAGAGATGTTTTTTCCCCTTGGTTGTGTGGATTGTTTGTAATAGCTTAGACATACTTTGGTAAAGATGTTCTTTGTTTACATATTTCCCAGTAGTAATGTCTTTAATGTGGAATTATAATTACAGGAAAAGACAAAAAAGAAAAAGAAGCATAAGAAACACAGTAAAAAGAAGAAAAAGAAGACTGCTAGTTCAAGTCCTGATTCATCGTAACATTTAGAAAAACCTGGATTCCCTTAAAGAAAGTGCAATGTCTAAGAAAATTTCAACTGTGAAAATTATGACATATTTACTAAAATGCATGAACTTTCTTGTTTCTAAAATTATTCCTGGACTCTACAGTAGCCACTCAGGTGCTGCTGTTTGGAAGGTCATGATTGCTGCCTGCGTTTTGAGCATCTACTTTCTCCTTTGTGCTTGATAACTCTCGGAGATATTACACACACTGCAGTCATGATAGTGGTTAAGACATTTGGGAATAAAGCTAATACTTTTGACTAGATATATCTATGGATAAACAGAAATTGAATCTGGATGTATCTTTAGATGCAGTCAGAAATGACAGATGATTCTAGTTAAAATTTTTGAAGTAGGGATTACATTAATGCTTCAAAAATCTTGTAGATAAGTGTATTTTAATTTTTTCCCCTGTATACTTTTATTTACCTGGGAAGGAACTTTTAAGGCGGGAGGGTGGTTTGCTATCTAGCTAGCAGAATAGCGTGCCTTTGATCCTCACACATCTTATTTTTGTGGACACAGCAGCCATGCTTCCTGGGGAGTTTAGAGCTGGGTGCCAGCAGTCTTGTCCTTTACTGAGCTTAGTAACATCCTTGGATTTTGTGTGCTGCTTTGAGTGAGTCAGAGATGTGAAGCCCTTTGCAGCATGAGAAAACCCCCAAAGCTCGGAATTTACCTCCACATCTATAATAACTGAATGTTTTTTAGCATTAGAATGTGTTATGTTGTTTGAATTTTGACTACACTTTGACTTTGGAGAGGAATAGTTTCAGATAGACACTGGTACTTTTTGAAATGGATAGTTGAAGATTCTAAAATGCATGTTTTATACTGTTAAGTTTTAACCAGTCAAGAAAATTTTATGTAACCAGTGATTGTTACCTTTATTTTTTGTATAAATTTTGTTTAGGCTGCAATGTTTAGCTTTAGTTAACTCCTTACTCTTGCTGTCTTACATTCATTACTATGTTTAATGGCATATTTGCCACGATATTTAGCATGTAAAAAGCAGGGATTTCATTTCTTTTTTTAACAGCTTCATATTGAAGCTGAGACCATACACAAGTTGAGTGCAGGCTTGATATGCTATATCTTGTTAAATAAAGCTGTTGCCAGAATCTTAGTAAATACATTTTAAAAGTCTGTTGTCTTTCTAGGTTAGTAACAAAATATAGTAAGTTAACTTTAAGTGAGAATTACATTACTTCTCTTTCTGTGTCATTTTACTAAGATTTTGTGCCTCAGATATTCTGCTGAATTATTAGGAATGTTAAAAGGAATTGATAAATTGTTTCATTTTACATTTTTATATAATCAGGTAATAAGAAATGTAATTTGATGTACAATTTTACCTGTTTCAAAAGGTTTGCTAATTACAGTGGTATATGCACAGAGCATTTTGGCATGACAAGAGGCTGAATAAATAGCTATTTTACTTAAAAATAGCTGTGCTCTTATCTCCCTTTGAGTCACAGGTAAACTTACAAAGGTAAAATACTAGTAGGTATTAGTAATAGGTAAAGTAAACCCTCAAGGTTTTAGTGGTTAAGCCAAAAACAAACCATTTCAAGAGTTTTTATTTTTCCTTCTGTTTTTTAATGCTTAAAGCTTCATACTGCTTTCTCATAAAGTTACCTGTATGCATGCCAGGTATGGTGGTAACATGCCTTATAATCCCAGCATTCGGAAGGCTAAAGCAGAAGGGTTGTAAATTTGAGGTAGTTGTGAGTTTGAAGATAGCTTGGGCTATATAGAGAGATCCTGTCTCAAAACAACTTTTTTATGTGCCAATACTGAGATTTGAACTCGACCTCACACCCTCACTCAGTTCATGGTTGGCACTCTATCACTTGAACCACATCTTCAGTGTAGCTATTTTGCTGTTTACTTGAAAATAAAAGTCTTGAAGATTTGTCTGCTAACTTCAAACTTTGATTCTTAAATTTCAGCTTCCTAAGTAATTAGGATTATAGGCGTGAGCCACCAGTGCCTGGCTTTTTACACACACTGAGTACATAAAATTGAGGGCATTTTATATTCTCAGAATTGTTTGTAAAAATGCTATTAAAATCATCAGCTTATTTGCTGTATATTTCAGTGTACAAGTGCAGCTTTATAGACTGGTCCTTAGTTCTGTTCCACTAGAAGCAACTGTTTCAGACATTGGGGATGAGGGGAAGGAAGAGATTTGGCAAATTGCCTTTTCTTTTCAGTCTGATGATTCTCAGAGAAGCATTTCATTGTTTCTCTGCAGTAACCTTAACAGTCTTCCCAAAAACGATACAAGAATATATATGCCAGAGTAATGTTGTCAGTTGTGTATACTGTAGCTGTTAAATGTTGCAAAACAGCATCAGACTACTCTTTTTCTTTCATGAGTTTTATAAACATAAAGCATGTAACTTGCACAATGGGACTACCTGGCAGAAGTGGATGAGTGTCTACATAGAAAACAATGGCCTTATGTCACTTCTACTTTTTTTTTTTCAGTTACTTTGGATTACAATATTTAGATGTTTTAAGTGCTTTAAAATCAATCTAGTTTTATTTATCCAGAATACAGTTTCATGTTCTTCCATAAAGATGTGCTAAAGACCCATTCTTTAAATTTCTATTATCATAAACAACAAACTAGCCTTGGTAAAACCAAGTGTCAACTATTATTATTTTTTTTTTCTTTCAGAGCTGAGGGCCAACTTCTGGTTAAAATTTTCACACTTAAGAAATTTTAAAATCGTGCATTTATCTGCTATTTTTGGAATGAAAGTTTTGTGAGAACTTTTTTTTCTAATTGTATCTACCTTGTTTAAGACTTACTCCCCTTCTCCCTTCCTTTCCCTCCCTTCCCTCCCCTCTTCCCCCCTCCCCCCCACGAGTTAATCAAGGGGCCTGGGCGCTGTCCCTGAGCTTCTTTGTCTTCAGCTCAAGACTAGCACTCTACTACTGGAGCCACAGCGCCATGCCTGGCCTTTCTGAGAAGTTGGAGATAATTCTATAGACTTTCCTGCCTGGGCTGGCTTCAGACTGCAGTCCTCAGATCTCAGCCTCATGAGTAGCTAGGATTACAGGTGTGAGCAACCAGAACCCAGCAAAACTTACTCTTATACTTTAATAAAAATTCAGTTAGAGGAACTAGAATATATTGCCCTACATTTAATTTCTAATTTAAAAAAATTGTTTAAGTATTTCATCCTCCAGCCAGAATGGCCATCGTCAAGAATGTGCAGCATCAAGTTGTGCAGCTATTATAGAAGGCAATTTGGAGATTATTAAAAAAAAAATAGAAGTAGAGCTACCTTCTAATCTAGTGATACAACTGTTGGGCATTTATCCAAAATAATACAAATCAGGTTACAGTAAATGCACCAGTACACCTTGTTCATTCAGAGCTGCACTAGTCACAGTAGCTAAGTACCAGATACAGCCCAGATGCCCTATAATTGATTCTCAAGAAATATGGTATGTATAGACATTCGAATTTTATCCATCAGGAAGGTTCATTTTCAGGGAAATGGATCTGGAGAAAAATCATACTGAGTAAACTAGGTTCAGAAAGACCAAGGTCATGTTTTCTCACATACATGGATGTTAGACTAAAATATAAACAAATAAATACAGGGCCATCTGCATGCATGATGTGTGTGTGCACGCGTGTATGTGTGCATGTGTGTGTATGCCTATAATCAAACTGGTTTATGCAGGACAGATTCCATCTTGTAATCCCTTTGAATAATAAGCAGCTTAACAGAAATGAGTATTAGGAAGCTTAAACAAGACTTATTCATAAACTTCCTCTGACTGAGGTAACTAGTGAGCAAATGAAGTTACAATAATGTATGTAAGTAAAAATGGAACTGGGAAAAGGAGTGTGGCTAGGCTAGGTGGAGAATGTTAAAGGTGTGGCTGATCAAGATATACACATAAATGGACATGTTAAGCTCAATCTCCAGTATACACTTAAAAATAATTCAGAAATTTCAGCCTAGGACTAAGGGCATAGTCAGTCTAGTATTCACAAAGTCCTGGTTCAAGCCCTAGCAACAACAAAGAAAACCGTCCCTAAAAGTAGTTTCAGAGGATTTTCTTGACTTACCAAAATGATGGCTACCAGATGCCTCAATAGTTTTTTTCCCTACCAAGATATTACCCTAGACATCAATTAGAACAGTGGACATTTCAGTGAGCTTTGGTTTACATCATGTTTTCCTACCAGTCTTAGGTGAAAATGGGTTTTTACACTTCAGAAGATTCCAGATTGAAAACCTTTGAGTCTCATGAAAAGATGTTTGGTTAGAGTTTAAAAGTTATGCTCTTAGAGGGAGCGGTCTATGGCCTGGGAAATCAGCTGAGAAACATCCATCTCAACTATCATGTTCAAATACAGAAATATTTTTAGGGAGAATAGCAATAGAATGATATACTAATTTGAGTATGTTTAGCCCTCAAGAAAAAGTATATGCTGAAATTGCCACAATGCTTCAGATCACAGTAACCTTAGTGAAAACCCCTAATACGTACTGAGTGGTAGCTACCATTGCTGCCAGGTTTTCCAGTTACTTGAAAAGGTTCTGTTTGGTTGCTAGGAAGTTTCTGTGGTCACATTCCATAGTGAGAGATTGGCGTGATGAACTATGGGATCAGCAGTTGTTTAGAACACCCAAGCTTAGAGCAAGCCTATCTAGGAAGTACAGCGTGTTGAAGCCAAACTCAGCATGGAGCAGCGGGCTCTGAAGAAACTAGTCGAATCCATCTGTAAAACTGTCAAAAGCTGTAAGTACTGACCAGATTTACAACACTACCTGAGCATTTTTGGTTCAGTCAAATACAAATGTTAAGTTATACTAATTGGAAACATACTACTTAGGTATTGAGTACTTTGTAACACTAGAGTCTCTGTCTAATATTTAGGTTATTTTAAAAATGAGTTAGGTAAGTGAATAATTGTGTTTGCACTTACACGGAAAGTGTTTTAATGCTTGGGTGTCTTATGTAGTAAAAACGGCTTCAGGATTTTACATGGTATAAGTGATAAAGGTAATCTGCTAGCCTAGGGCTGAGCTTATATTGAAATGTAATCAGAATTTCTAAATTATGAAGGTTTACTGCAGTCACTGCCCCTAGTTGTCTGGTACAAACCCCACAGTGGTAGATAATCACTCTAGAGGATTAAAAAAATATGTAGGATACTTAGATGCTGAATTAATGACATTGCTTTGCACATGGCTAGTGTTTGCATACTAAAGATACTTAGATTTAATAGATTTTCTTTTTAATCCTTGTCCTAAAAAAACTTAAGCAATCTTGTGTTTCTCAACATAAGTATTGACTGGTAATCCTCAATCTTTTGGACACCGATGAAGTTCATTTCAGCCACTGTTACAGAATCATTAAGAGCACGTCTGGGTTTTTTTCCCTGTTACAGAATCATTAAGAGCACTTCTGGGTTTTTTTCCCCAAGACCAAGACTCAAACTCAGTATCTGATGCTTTCACCCATTGGTTGGCAGAGAGCACTTCTATTTACTTGATTGATCTCAGAGTATAGCTGTTACCTAAGATTCATTGTAGAGTTGATTTTTATGGTGGTACTATAGTTTGAACTTGGGTCCTCCATTTGGCTAAGCCAAGTTGAGCCATGGCTCATTTGAGCCATGACTCCAGCTTACATGTTTTCTAGTTATTAAAGTCTCAGACTTCTCTGCCTGGGCTGGCTTCCAACCATGATTCTCCACATCTTAAGACATTAGCTATTAGCTACAACTGACTTTAAAACTCCAATTTTTTGGTCTCACTAGCCACTTTGGGGGTAAATGGGGGCAGGGTATCAGTCACATACATGGGTAGTGGCTACAAAAGTAGACAACAGATCAAAAACAATGCGATTTCAGAAGGTGTTGATCTCATGGCTCACTTAATGGGTGAGCAAGCTATGCATTCTTACAAGACCTGTGTTTAATGTTCCTCTGTTACTGACTTAATTTTTGAACTTCAGTGTGCACTGAGGCACAAAGTTGTCAGTGTTGGCATACACTCTTGCTTGAAGTATAGGAATATCTACATCATCAGAATCAATGAAATGATTGTGTCAAAAATACCACCCCAGTTGTATTGTCTCTGGAAATTCAAATTTTTCACTACAGGTAAAATCGCTGAAAATGGGGCATTTAGAAATGATTGAGTCATTTCACATTACTTAACTGGTTACTTTGACATCTGGAAATGACTCTCGTCAAACATATTCCTTAACTTCTCCAATTACAGTCCTCTAAATCTGACAAGTACTTCAATTCACAAGTGGTTGACAAAAACATTAAGAGCCTACCAGTGTGCTAGACCCTCTTGGATACTGAGTTTGTTTTAAACATGCTAAACCAATACCTTTTGAGCAGGCACCATGGGCTCCTGCCTGTAATGCCAACTATTCAGGAGACAGATCTGAATGATCACAGTTTGAAACCAGACCATGCAGGAAAGTACACTGGACTATCTGCAACACCAGCAAAAAGCTGAGGTGGAGGTGTGGCTCAAGTTGGTAGCATGACAGCTGAGCAAGCCCAAGCAAGGCTCTGAGTTGTGTAAAGGACAAACACATGTATATGTATGAACCCAGGCACGTACACACTAATCCCTGGGACCACTGACTTAGCAATTATGATTTAGCAAACCTGAGGCATGTCCTACAAACCTGCATATTTGCCAAATGTGGAACAGTGGAAAGAGGGTTGCTTCTCATAAACAGTCTAAAAGATGATGTCATGAGAAACATTGTTTCTGAATGATAAACACGAGATCCTTTTCCTCTTCTACCTCAATTTTCACTTCTTGCCAGTTTGCCATGACACCAATAAGGTGTCTTCAGCATCTACTTCTGCCTGTTTCTTTAACTCATATTGTGTACTGTCCTTAGAATGCTCCACTCCATACCTAAATTAATGCTACTTCAAAGTCAACTTTTCCCATGAAGACAGCCAGCTCCTCTTTCCCACTGCACATTTTCCTCCTTTACATGTCTATGGGAGGAGTGTGAATTCTTACATAATTTTGCAGTTATATACTGCTGTATAAGACTTGTGAGTTAAACCTACCTTAATTACATAAACTCCTAAGTAAAAAGTCCTTATCATTTTTAGGGAGGTTAGGGGGAAGGGATGGTTACATTAGGCCCAGGCTACCTGATATCGTAAGAACAAAAAAGCTGCTTAGTAAAGTATAACTGAATAACTCAATAATTAACATTTTTTGTCTTTTCATTTTTTCAGTCAAAAAAAGTGAGGTACACTGTCTCATAAATCTTTTTCAAAGCTTGGTGGAAAGAAGTGGTGGAAGATTTGATAAGGGGTTAGATCGTAACACATTTCGAGGGATCCTGTACAGCATATTTGGAATGACTGATGATACGTTGATGAACAGAGGTAAGGAATAGTAAGATTTAAATATGCCAATCTGAGATGCAAACTGTATACATGTGTGCATGTGTGTGTATTCAGTTGTCATCAAAGACTGATTTATTTTAATTAAAAAACTAGAAAGGTAAAATTCTAAGTGTAGCTAGCATTCCAAACAAGTTTGATTATGAGGATGATTTTTAACACAAACTCAGAATTTCATATAACTATATAGCTCTGAGAAATCACTAATGAACTAAATTTTTTTAAAGTAAGCAGCTTTTGGCTTATACTTTGATCCTAGCTACTTAGGAGGCTGAGATCTAAGTGGAGGTGTGGTTCAAGTGATAGAGTGCCTGCTTAGAGCAAAAAAGTCAAGCAAGACTAGAAGACTTGAGTTTAAGGTCCCATCCAGGCGCGCACACGTGCATGTGCATGTGCACACACACACACACACACACACACGAAAAATCATGGTAACTTTAGAATTACATACTTTAGACATGTTTGTTATTACTTGACTTTTTCTTCAAAAAATGGAAAACTGTCAGTATAAAAATGAAAACTCGGGACTGGGAAGATGGCTCAGTGAGGCCCTGGGTTTGATTCTCCAGCACCACGTAAGTGAAAAAAGCCAGAAGTGGAGCTGTGGCTCAAGTGTAGAGTGCTAGCCTTGAGCTGAAGAGCTGAGGGACAAGCCCAGAGTTCAGGCCCCACGACTAACCAAAAAAAAAAAAAAAAAAGGATAACCGTGGGAATATCAAAGAAAAAATATTTAAAGTAGGAAATTATTAACTGTAATCATTTCCTGGATCAGATCTTTAAAGTGTACAATATTTATATATATGTATTGTTGAATCAAAAAATAATTATAATACACTTAAAAACACATTTTTTTCTTTTAGTGTTTTTTGCATTTGACAAAGACAGTGATAATTACATCAATGTAATAGAATGGATTAAAGGATTATCAGTGTTTCTTCGAGGGACTTTTGAAGAAAAGCTCAAGTGTAAGGATACTGGTTTAGTGACACATATTGCCAATTCTGTAGGTTTAAGTATTTAAAAATATGAATTCACTTTAACAGCCTTGCAAATAAGGGGTTCATGATAGCAGAAAGAGAGAGAGACAGAGAAGAAAAAGAGGGAAGGAAGGAAGGAAAGAAAAAGAAAGGAGGAGAAAAGCCAAAGTGCCCTAATTATAAGGTCATGGGAGAGTCCCTAGCCCTATGGCCCCAAATCATTGCCTTCAGTTTTTTTCTTTAATAATCAAGTGTCATTAGGATGTCTTTGGATTATGGTCCAGACTAATAGCAGTTCAGGGTCAGGCTTGTATCAACTCTGATCAGCTGGCAAGGTTTAGTTTCTAAGGCTGCCTTCTGGGCACAGCATGAAACAGGGCCTGATTTGCAGCTGTACAAATCCTTTGGGGCCATCCTTTGTCATTCCACCAAAGAAAATGTGTGAGGGGTTGACACAGAACCAGATTAAACACACACTAACCACCTGATGTTGAAACTCACAATGTTGGGAGTTGTTACAGATCACTGAGGAGAGAAAGATGAAGGTAATCTAAGCTCAAAGGGAAGTGTGCTACAATGGAGCTCACTCCTTGGGAATGCCAAAGACAATGACCTCCCAATTTACAATTTTGTCTAATACTAAGCGCTGATTTGTCCCAGTGGGATGATGTTTTACTCTTCTGGTGTTCTCTGGGTTCTTCTGGTTACTCTTTGGATTCTTTCAAGAATTCTGGAAATAATACAAATAATTTCAAATATCAATTTTCAGGGAAACAAACTGTTTAATGTCTAACTGCTTTAGCAAAGATTGCAGAATTCTCCATAAATAAGCATTTTTTTTGGGGGGGGGTCTGGTCATGGGGCCTGAACTCTGGGACCTGGGCGCTGCTGTCCCTCAGCTCTTCAGCTCAAGGCTAGCGCTCTACCACTTGAGCCACAGTGCCACTTCCAGCTTCTTTTTCTTTCTTTCTTTCTTTTTTTTTTGGGTCCAGTTGTGGGGCCTGAACTCTGGGCTTGGGCACTGTCCCTCAGCTCTTCAGCTCAAGACTAGCTCTCTACCACTTGAGCCACAGCGCCACTTCCGGCTTTTTTCTTTTTTTGCTTATGTGGTGCTGAGGAATAGAACCCAGGGCCTCAGGCATGCAAGGCAAGTGCTCTGCCACTGAGCTACCTTCCCAGCCTGATCCAGCTTCTTTTTCTTTTTGCTTATGTGGTGCTGAGGAATCGAAGCCAGGGCCTCAGGCATGCAAGGCAAGCGCTCTACTACTGAGCCACCTTCCCAGCCCCAAATAAGCATATTTTTATCCCTTGTTCTTCACTTGATTTGGCTGAGATATTGAAAAGACCTCTAAATTAATACATTTTAAAAGTTATATCTAAAAATCACCAAATCTGGCATTTGTGATTTGTTAAACTATCTTTAAGTAGTTATACAAAAGCCTTCAATTCAACATTATCTATTTGTAAGTACAATGTATCTTGATTAATGTCATGCTTCCATTACTAACCCTCTCTAATTACCACTTAAACCTGGTTCAGTGTTTTTGTGGTGGTGGTGATAGTGGTGGCTGTTCTATATAGTTTTGTAGGGGTAGGGATAGAACCTAGAACCTCATACTTGTTAGGCAAGCATAAGTTATATACTATTGGCCTTGTAGTATTCTTTTACAAAAATCTCACTGAGAAGTGAAAAGCTAAGCTTTAGGGATATAAATCCTTTTAATACTAGTAATTGGTGAAAATGACTATTACACCAAATGTAACTGTACATAACTAAACTATCACACTATTAAAAAACTTCTGTATTCAAATTCTACTTCTTAAAATGTTTCCTATACATTTAAAGATAAATTAATTCAGGGGAAAATACTTTCTTCAGAATGAAACTCATATGTATGTTATAGATTGAAGAAATTTAACTAATACAGCTAATCTGGTACTCTAAAAGTTTTCTGGCCGGGCACCAGTGGCTCACGCCTGTAATTCTAGCTATTCGGGAGGCTGAGATCTGGGGATTGTGGTTCAAAGCCAGTCCAGGCAGGAAAGGCTGTGAAACTTATCTCTAATAAATGATCAGAAAACCAGAAATGGTGTTGTGGCTCAAGTGGTAGAGCACTAGCCTTGAGCTGTTGAGCTGAGGGACAGCACCCAGGCCCAGAGTTCAAGACCAATGACGGACAAAAAAGAAAAAAAAAATCTGGGTGCTATTACTTTTGCCAAAACATTTAACTAGACTACAGACTGAAAATTCCTACAATTCTGTACCTCCCCCTGGACCTGAGTAAAGTCATTGGTGGGATCAATTGAGTGAACTCTTGTGTGGGACACAGGGAGAAGCAAGGCATGGAAGTCACTCTGGGGAGGATATATTTGATAATTTGGGACTGCAAAAGAGCAGATCAAGGTAATGACTGAACCTACTATCCTAAAATCTTTCAACTACATAGTAAATTGAGATTAGTAATTATATGTGTAATAGAAAATTTGTCTTTATATACTAGTATCTAATGTTGAAATAACCAGAAGATTAACAATATTTTAACTATTCTTATTCACATTTTAAAACTTCTTATGCTTTCAAGTCTGTTTTGAAGTTTATTATTTGAATGGAGATGGTTGTATTTCTCAAGAAGAAATATTTGACATGTTGAAGAACAGTCTATACCAACAGTCACCTGAAGAAGAGAGTGATGAAGGAATAAGCGAGTTAGTAGATCTAACACTGAAGAAAATGGTAAGAATGAAAAACTGCTGGGCACTCCTACTCAGGAGGCTGAGATCCAAAGACCATGGTTTGAAACCAACCTGGGCTGTAAGACTCTTATCTCTCAATTAAGCAGCAAAACCTACAAATGGAATTATGGCTCAAGTAGTAAAGTGTCAGCCTTAAATAAAAAAGCTAAGGGGCAGTATCTGGGCCCCAAGTTCAAGCCCTAGAATAGCACAAACAGAAAAAAAGGAAAAACTAAAAGCTGTATTGCATTACATTCAATCAAATATAGGTTGCATAGAGCTAAAGAAAAATTATTTATTTTCCTCCATAATGAATGTAACTCTTAAGTCAGTTTATATTTGTTCTCTGTCTTATCTATTACCTAGAATAGTCCTGTTGAAAGTGTATGCCAATAAATATTTAGAGACTGGCTGGGCCATTAATCATTATAGAAAATAAATGCTAGATTATTGTTTTCAAATATTTTACTATCAGTAAACCTCATTAATTTATAGGGAGGCATGATCCAACTCCTGTTAACATTGAATGCTGCTTTATTTGGTAACACCTTAAGTCTAGACAGCTATTTTTGATAGCTGATAGTAAAAAAGAGACCATTACTTATCAAGAAATTATCTTCCTTCTTAGGATTATGACAATGATGGCAAGATATCTTTTGCAGACTTTGAGACAGCAGTGAGAAAAGACACACTTCTGTTGGAGGTGTTTGGACCATGTTTACCGGAAGCAAAGGTAGAGTACAAGTATCAAAAGCCCAAACTGGTCAAGGGAAACTTTAAAGAGCCAGCGAATAATACTTGTTAGACTTTATAGGTAGCTTATTACTGAAGTTTAGGCAATTATAAAGGAATCAGCCTCCTCAACCCAGTTTGGGGCCCTACAAAGAACTATTGACTAGTTCAGTGACTTAAGACTTTGACCTTGTAAGCACTTTAGACTTGCAATTCATTTTAAACACAATGGAAATATTTTCTCAAACTAAACCCAGAATATACTGACTTGATTCAGTGATAAAACATTGAGAAAAGAGTAGATTCAACTAGAACCAACTATAAATTGCTATAATCCTCACCTCTTTCAACTCAACTGCTGTCAAATAATAAAAATAAAAAGGCTTTCAAAACTCCTAGACACCAACAGTTTTATAGTGTTTTATTTGTGCTCATGAGGCTTTTCATATGTGACTCTGAGTTGAAATGATTAGCTTCATGATTGGGCTTGCAAAACTTCCTTTCTTTGATTAGCTCTACTTTTCTTCAACATGGAAAAAGGTGATATTCAAAAAAGTGATATTCAAAAATTGCAGAAGTGAGAATTTCCCAAACTGGTTTTTCAACTGCTATAAATCAAGTAAATTTTTCCTAAAAGTTAACAAAAGCATGTAAACTTCTAATTTTAACTTGGTTCTAATAGCTTATTAATTTTCTTACTTTACAGAATTGTCTTCATTTTGAAGCCTTGGCATTCAGAAACATCATGACTTTTCAAACGTGAATTGCTCAATACTTACATTAAAATTAGAAACAGATCCTGGTTATGTATCTTTGAAAACTTTTATATTCGCTTCAATGTGCAGTTATTGTGATATGAAACAATGCTATATTAACAAGAAAAGTTCCTCAATGAAACTGTAATATTAGAGAAACAATATGAATTAAATTACATAATGTACATTTTAAAATAGTAGTTGGGATCGAGGCATGGCTGAGCAGTAGAGAGCCTATCTGGCAAGCACGAGGCCCTGAGTCTAAACACCAGCACCACCAAAGGAAAAAACCTGTTTTTTGGTATGTGTCCGTACTGGAGTTTTAACTCAGGGCATCTCACTCTTGCTTAACTCTTTCACTCATGGCTGGTGCTCTACCACTTGAACCATACCTCCACTTCCAGCTTTTTGCTGGTCAACTGGACATCAGTGCCTCAGAGATTGTCTGGCTGGGCTGGCTTCAGACCTTGATCGCCTGAGTGAGCACTGTAGACATGAGCTCAGTGAAGGGGAATAACAGAAATTTTAAAAAAGAAAAACATTTCTCTTTGGAAAATACCAACTTGTTAATGGCAAGCTATATTCTTCTTCTTTGTTTTAATGGACGACTTGGACACGAATGTTCCAACTTGTCATCTGAAGGCTTTGGTACAGATGAAATTACCTAGTTAAAAAAAAAGAATCACTAAAAGTTAGTTCTTATTGGACAAGATTAAATAAATTACTAGAAGAAGAAGGCTATAGCCAGGCATGAAGCCCATGCCTCTAATCTCAGCTACTTAGGAAGTGAAGATCAGGAGTGAAAGACCAGCCCAAACAAAACGGTTAGCCAGACCAAGTCTCAAAAAAATCATGCTGGATGTGGAGGTGCGTGCTTACAATCACAACTACGCAGGAGGCATAAGAAGGAAGATGGCAGTCAGGCTGCCACAGGCAAAACTGACCCTATCTGAAAAATAAACCAAAAAAAAGGCTAAGAGATGGCTGAAGTGATAGAACAGTTTTTTAGTAAGTACAAGGCCCTGAGTTTAAATCCCAGGAGTAAAAAAAATCCTCCAAAACCCCAAAAAAACAAACAAAAAAGCCCAAGAATATGCATGTAAAAATTCGATCACTGCCATTAGTTTTTTTTGCCAGTCCTGGGGTTTGAACTCTGCCTGGGAGAGCTGTCCCTGAGCTTCTTTTGCTCTAGCACTCTGCCACTTGAACCATAGCACTACTTCGGCTTTTTGAGTAGTTTATTAGAGATAAGAGTCTCTTGCAATCCCTTGTCAGGGCTGTCTTTGAACCACAATCCTCAGATCTCAGTTTCTTGAGTAGCTAGGATTACAGGTGTAAGCTACCAGTGCACAGCATTGCCATTACTTTTGAGACAAGAATAGATGCAGTTAAAGTTATATCCTATGACAGAAGTATACAGTGAAGTTGTTTCTGTCCACGTGGTAGAGCGCTAGCCTTGAGCTGAAGAGCTTAAGGGCAGTGCCCAGGCCCAGAGTTCAGGCCCCACGACCAGAACCCCCCCAAAAAAAAATTTTAATGAAGAATGATTATGTGGCTCAGGTAGTAGAGTACCTATACTTATTAAACACTAGGCCCTGAGTTCAAACCCCACTACTACCAGAAGAAAAAAATATCTGAAAATGGAAAAAAAAATTAACTACAATTTTATAATCTTCCTTCTATAATTAAACTGTACCCTTAAAAGTTTTTAAAAATTATCTTCCAGGGGCTGGGAAGGTGACTCAGTAGTACAGTGCTTGCCTTGTATTCATGAGGCCCTGGGTTCGATTCCTCAGCATCACATAAGCAGAAAAAGCCAGAAGTGGTGCTGTGGCTCAGGTGGTAGAGTACTAGCCTTGAGCTGAAGAGCTGAGGGACAGTGCCCAGGCACAGAGTTCAGGCCCCATCACCAACAAAAAATAAAAATAATAAAAAGTATCTTCCCTCTTTTGTCACTTATCTTTATTACCTTTTTGGGGGACTGAGGGGAACCAATACTAAGACTTGAACCCATATACAAGGGTGCTCTCTCTTAGCTTTTTCACTCAAACTTGACATTCTACAAGTTGAGCCATGCCTCCATTTAATCTTACCTCCTTAAGTTTATTCCGAATTAAGTTTGCCGTTGTATTCAAGGAGTCATCCTGCAAATCTACTTTAGGTATGTCTGGTAATTTAGGTCCAATTATAACCTCATTACTGCTTGTGCTTGTTTCAAGCAAAGTTCCAAGTTTACGGTCATCTTCTCTTCTTCTTTTCCGTTCCTGTAGTTGTGTTGTTCTAGGCATAAATCTGTCAACTGCCTCTGATGAAATAAGGTCTTTTTGTGCATTCAAGCAAGGTACTGGATTCTTAAAAGTGTTTAATGGCACTTTCTGTGAAGAGTTAGTATGATTACAATACTTCACAGCTTCATTATGGTTACTATCATCCTTGTAGGAATTTGATGGTCTGTCCATGTGCTCCCCAGATGAACAGGTACATTTTGAGGCAAAATAACATAAAGGCAATTCACAAGAATAAGGAAGACAAGTAGTTGAGTTCCCAGAAGTCTTCAAAGAAGCTGCACAAAATCCAGATCTATCTGAGTGGAAGTCTGATCTAAAATCTTTGTGCTTATGTTCTGGAATCACTTTCCTCTTTGACTTGTAATAGTCTTTGTATTTAAAAGTCGAAGGAAAGGGAAACAAATGAGTCATTAGTTGTTTTCATCATTAAGAATCATATAATTTGTAAAAACAAATTTAAAAGGTTAACAAATTTTACTCCAAAATTTTTATTTTTTAAAATTATCTTTAATTAGCTGTATAAAGTATTTGCCATTTAACAAAGCAATTTATGAGCACAATATATCTTGATCAATGTTACTTACCCCTTTCAACAATGCATTAATATGGTTAAGTGCTTTTAAAAGGATACAAAGGGACACTGTGCCCACTATCACTTTTCCCTTGCTCCCATCATTACAAGTTCACTCTTCTTTATTTGTGTATTTTACTCCTCCCATGAATCCCTCTTTGTATCCTCACTCTAAAGTTAACCATTGCATTTTCTCTGAATCTTTTCGTTTTCTACTTAACTATAGATCTTAGGAGAGTTTTCTATGTCCTAATGTAGAAAGCTTTTTTTTTTTTTTTGGCTCCGGTCATGGGGCCTGACCTCTGGGCCTGGGTGCTGTCCCTCAGCTCTTCAGCTCAAGGCTAGTACTCTACCACTTGAGCCACAGCGCCACTTCCAGCTTTTTTCTTTTTGCTTAGTGGTGCTGAGGAATCGA
>NW_012267306.1:1533036-1563064 GCF_000151885.1 Dipodomys ordii
TGAGCCACAGCGCCACTTCCAGCTTTTTTCTTTTTGCTTATGTGGTGCTGAGGAATCGAACCCAGGGCCTCATGCATGCTAGGCAAGCACTCTACCACTGAGCCACCTTCCCAGCCCTAGAAAGCTTCTATTTTTATAGCTTGCGAATACACTACTACAAGAATAGATCGATCATGTCACTTAATTTGTGTTTTAGTTATTAAAGTTGTATTGGTGAAATGGCTCAAGTAATAGAGTACCTACTCAACAAGAATGAGATCTAGAGTTCAACCAAGTACCACCAAAAGGGTAAAAAAAAAAAGGGAAAAGATTAAAGCAAACAATATTGTGTTGGACCCGTATTTTAGAGCCTATACAAGACTCCTGCCTATTCTCTCCTTCCAAAATTAACCATAATACCAGAGTGAGGTATAGGAAGTGTGGCAAGCATGAAATTGACTATGTGATACTTACTAACTGTTGGGGTTAATATTTGGGAGGTACATTTTAAAGTCTACCTTTGTAAATTCTGTATATATTTCTAAAGTGAGATCATATGTAATGGAAATGCTAGAATTTTGCAGGTGAAAAGCAGCTCAAATGAAGTATCCAGGACCAATCAAGTCACAGTTTAAAAAGCAATATCATGCTGTCATTAAAGATGAAGCAATATTCAAATCTAATTTGGAGGTGAGGGGCATGATGAAAAGGTCTAAGGTCAAAGGAAACAGAGAATGAAGGTAATGCTAGGCTTCTACCAAAGGTAGGTTTTAATCCCTACTTTATTTTAGTAAAATACAATATAGACATGCAACTCTTCCTGCTGGCTGCTTTTAGGTCAAACACTCAATTCCTTGGCATGGGAAACAAGGCCCTTATGATTCACTTCTTGCCTACTTTTTAATCTTATCTTTCACTAAAACCTCTGTATTTTGATTAATCACGCATGATGCTTGTTTGGCCCTCTTGCTATTTCAACATTGCCTGGGTTGTGATGTTAATTAATTGGTAACTTGCCTGACTCACTTTCCTATCTCTTCCATCCCCAGAAGTAGAGAACCTTCTGGGTAATAATTACTAAAATTTAATCACTTCTGATATACTATAGAAAATCTCCTATGAACTAATATCTCTCCCTGTCCACTTCAGTTTAAAATACAATGCTGCACAAAACTTGTGGCTTAGTTACTAACGTGATAATTACTTGCTTCTCCTCCCACTAGACCAACTCCAACATGGCACACCTAGCAGAATACCTGACACATGGGAAGTATTAATAGTAGGCGTTCCATACCTTTAGTTTTAGTAGCTCTTGTTATATAAGCCTGCCTTTCTTCTAATTTCTTTCTAGTTTCTTCAACTGTCTCAAATTCTGGAGCATAGCATACATGAAGCAATCCACCAAAGAAACTTTGTTCATCCATTTTTTTCTTGGCTATCCTAAACAGAAATATATGTTAACATGGTTCATTAATATAGAGTTACTTAGAATTAAAGCTTACCTCGTATATACTACATTGATACAAGGAGAAAAATCCAGATTTATACATATATATATATATATATATATATATATATAGTATACCTATAATAGATACAAATATTATGTAGGTATGCATATATTTTCCCCAAATTCATAGTGTATTTATATGTATCATACACACCCATAGTGGACTGAGAATTAAGATGTTTTGTTTGTTGATGACATTGGCTTACTGATCTCTTTCCTCTCCTGTTAAGTTTTTTTTTTTTTTTTTTTTGGTCGATCGTGGGGCTTGAACTCTGGGCCTGGGGGCTGTCCCTCAGCTCTTCAGCTCAAGGCGAGCGCTCTACCACTTGAGCTACAGCGCCACTTCCGGTTTTCTGGTGGTTTATTGGAAATAGGAGTCTCACGGTCTCTCCTGCCCGGGCTGGCTTTGAACCGCGATCCTCAGATCTCAGCCTCCTGAGTAGCTAGGATTACAGGCGTGAGCCACCAGCACCCGGCTCCTGTTAAGTTTTTGAGTGAAGCCATTCATACATATACCATTTCCTTTCAACTAACTTGGAACTCAGCTGGTTAGCCTGAGGCAGAAACCTTGCTCAAGATGTAGAGTTTTTCTTTGTATTAAGTCACATGGGTTTTGTGTTAAGTCAAATGAGTTAGTTTATACTTGATTTAGCTTTTTCAGTAGTCTTATACTAGGACTCACAAAAAAAACCCAAATGCTTATTGAATTTTACACCTTGCCCCAGGTAATGTCATGTGTTTAACATCTCACAACAGTATGGTGACAAAACAGAAACACATTATTCAATCTGGCTAGTTTATATACACATTTATGGAGGTAGGATCCAGACTATATTTAAATAGAGTCTATTATATTAGGTGCTGTGTGAATTACGAAATCTCTAGAGAATATTTTTTTTTTTGCTGGTTGTGGGGCTTGAACTCTGGGCCTGGGCGCTGTCCCCCAACTCTTCAGCTCAAGGCTAGCGCTCTACCACTTGAGCCACAGCTCCACTTCTGGCTCTTTCAGCTTATGTGGTGCTGAGGAATTGAACCCAGGGCCTCATGCATGGGAAGCAAGCACTCTACCACCAAACCACCTTCCCAGCGTTGAGAATATGCTTTTTTTAAGAGCAAAATGTGGCTACAAAAATGAGATTACATATTAAGAGCATTATATAACATATTAAGAACTACATATAACCCTATGAAAGCCTTTTTTTTTGGCAGAGGTGGGGGGGTTCTAGGGCCTGAACTCAGGGCTTGGGTGCTCTCTCTGAGCTTTTCTGCTGGAGGATAGGGCTCTATAACTTTAAGCTATATATAGATCTACTTCTGGTTTTCTAGTGGTTAATAGAGATAAGAGTCTCACAGACTTTTCTGCCCATGCTGGCTTTGAACTTTGATCCTCTTTTCTCAGCCTCCTGAGAAGCTAGGACTACAGGCATGAGCCACCAGCACCTAGCTCCCATGAAATCTTTTGAGGCATTCTATGGGTGCTACTATGGCACCACAGAAAAAATCAAAAAGAAATAAAAATTTTAAATACCAACAGCCAGGAAAAGACGGGCCTTAGACAAGATTAGCAATGAGAAAAGGATTAACATAAAACCAAGTAAAGTCATTGTTTACTTAAGCATCATTGCAATATTAGGTGTTTGACATATAGAAGTGTGATAAAATTTGGGTTAATTCACATAGAAGCATGATATAAGAACTGAAAGTGCTGTTATTCTCTGAAAGTGCTGTTATTCTCTCTACTCTGAACAGAAGGACTATTCTAAGCCTTTACAACTTCATACAACATCAAGATACAGGTCCTTTTAATACTGGGCTTAAAAAAATAGGCTTAACAGGAGTAAAAAAAACTTGAACTTAGTAAGCAATAAAATGGGAAAATTTACTTCAAATCCCATTTTTAATCTACCACACTACACAAGAAAGAAATTTATAGTGGTACACACCTGTAATTCCAGCACTGGAGAGGCTGAGACAGAAGGACCGGGCTAGCCCCCAGTGAGTTCAAAGCCACTCTAGTCTACTCAGTTAAGCATGGGAAAGATGTAATGGAAATAGTACTCTGGTTAAGGGTAAGCTTTGAAAAGACGGCAGGATATAGCTTAGTGGTCTTTACTACTAACTTCATATGCTGTGAAGGTGAATCCCTAGCACGGAAAGAAAAAAAAAAAGAAAATACAGGGGATGAGAAGATGAAAAGAACATAGAGCCATATTAAGTTTTGAGTAATTCAGGCATGATCAGGGTTGCAGCCAAAATGATAGTCATATCATTAAAGGAAAAGAGACACCGCTTAACTATCACAGTACCTTGCACTCTGCAAATTCACAAACTTAATAAGATAAACTTCTGTAAAGTCTTCTGCTGGGTATTCATCAAGAGCATTATATTCTTCGATAGCACCATATAGAGCAAATCGCTCAACTAATTCCTTCATGGCTCCCACTGCAGGAACTCCTTGTATTATTAAGTAACGAGATTCCAAATTGATTGTATACACCTAAAAAAAGGGAGTGGGGGCTTGTTAAACTTATTTCACATATAAGCCTAAAACAAATCTGCTCGTTCGTTAAAGACACAGGGCTTTGTCAACTTTATCTACAACAAGACAAAACAAACAAAAAAACCCACCATTTTTAATATGCCATTCTCTGAATAAAGAACATTCCAGCTGGGCGCAAGTAGCTTGAGCCTGTAATCCTAGCTATTCAGAAGGCTGAGATATGAAGATCGTGGTTCCGAGGTAGCTCGGGCAGAAAAGTCCCCGTAAGACTCTAATCTCCAATTAACCGCTCAAAAACCGGAAGTGGCGCTGAGGCTCAAAGTGGTGGATCGCTAGCCTTGAGCTAAAGAGCTCAGGGACAGCGCCAGGCCCCGAGTTCAAGCCCCACTACAAAAAAAAAAAATCCAAAAGTGTGAGAGTTTCTAAATAAAGCATATACACACCATCCAGGCCAATTAGATAGGTAGGTAGGTAGATAGATAGGTAGGTAGGTAGATAGATAGATAGATAGGTAGATAGATAGAGATAGATAGATAGATAGATAGATAGATAGATAGATAGATAGATAGATAGATAGATAGATAGATAGATTAGATAGATAGATTTTCCCCACAAAATTTGGCTGGACATAAGTTGCTGGGCATAATCATCCAACGAATACTAAGTGGCTGTCACGTAGCAAATACTAAAACAAAGCTCAGTTCCCACGGAGTGGCTTTCTGGAAGTTAACCAAAGGAGCAGTGATAACCTTTGGTACCAGAGCCTGTGTTTCCCAAGCCGCCCGTCCCGAGGGCGGGAGCTGACAGCAGCCTGGCCGTGTCTTCACTTAGGGAGGCTGGCTAGGGGGACTAGAGCCCAGGCAAAGCGATCGACGGCCGCGAGTGAAGCTGAAATCACTTTACCTTGACAGCGCGAGGTCGTCGGCCCTCCCGATATTTGGCCCGCGTGTCGCACACGGCCCTTTGGACGTGGTGTTCTAACAAACTCCCGAGCTTGCCATCACCCGACGCCATCTTGTCTGTTTTCCTACTCGCGGGGGAGGGAGACTTCCGTTTTCCTGCCCTCCCATTATCCAATAAGAGAGCGAGATGGATCGAGGCGTGCTAGGATTGGCTAGAGGAACTTTTTTTTTTTAAGCATCGACCATCGTTTCCGGAGAATGAGAATGTGACGAAGGAGTTACCGCCCCCTGGCGGCAAGGAGGAGAGAACCCGAGGGTGAGCGAACCTCGCTTGTCTCTGCCTTCGCAGGCGAGGAGCGCCGAGGGAGAGGGGGCGGGGCCGATCGATCTTCTCGGGTTCCGACGCCCTCGGCCTGCCCGGCCGGGGTAGGGTCAGACACCGAGGCGGAGTGGGCTGACCGGAGCGGCGGCTGGGGAGGATGTGGGGCGGCGACCGCCTCGCGGGTGCGGGAGCTGACGGGGCGGCGGCGACCGTGGCCTTCACCAACGCTCGCGACTGCTTCCTCCGTCTGCCGCGGCGCCTCGTGGCCCAGCTGCACCTGCTGCAGGTAGAGCGCGGGCTGCGGGACCCCGGGCGGCACCTGGAGTGGGGCCGGCCCCGCCGCGGTCTGACCCCGCCGCCGAGGGGTCCTGGGGACCCGGGTCCGGGCGCGGGGCGGTGTCTGCGCACGCCTACATCGCCCCTGGCCAGGCAGCGACTGGCTCTTAGTTAGACTAGACTTTAACCACGCTGGTGCTGCCGCACTCTGCGCTCACTCCAGTTGGAAGAAAGGTCCTGACCACGCGCCCATTTGTTCCTGTGTTTACCATTCTGAGACTGTTTCCAAGTGCCAGCGTTGGGGTGCCGAGATTCCCGAGTGTTAGCGGGGACTGGGCCGCGAGCCGAGCCCCGAAGGTGAGGGTACTGGCTGCGGTCTCCCGCGGAGCGAACGACCGTCTCCTGCGCGGGTGTGGAGCGCCACCCTTCAGGACGCGGTGGCGGAGGCGGCGCACCGCCCCAGTGTCGGGGGGAGATGCAGCTTTGGTAGTGTCATCCTGGAAAATAGTGTCAGGAGTCTGAGTGTGCACACGGCAGGGCCGGGGGAGGGGAGGGGATTAGACTATTTGAAATCTAAATCCTAGATGCATGTTACCAAACCACAGGTTAGTCGTGCAAGAAAGACTTGTTTGCCACGATTTCAAATAGTCCACCTTTCCTCTTGAGCTATTTCCCTGTAACTGTATTTATTAATTTTATTTTTGTCTGCCTTTCAAAATACAGTGAATTCAACAGAATGCTTCAATTCTTGTAATTATTAATTAATTTATTTTTACCAGTGAGCCTTAATCGGCTTTCTTAATGAATGGAGTCAGTCACTGTCATCAAGCTATCAGCTCTGTGAGAGATGCTTTCAAATCCAAACCCAATGAGTCCTTAGGAACTTAGTGAGTTTATAAGAATGTTTCCTTACGATTATGATAATTATTATAATTAATAATTTCATCCTAGGATGTAGTTGTTACATTCATCACTGTTTAAGGATTTAGTAGTCTTGCTTTTTGTGTTCAATTTTCAGTCTTCAAGAAATATTTCTAAGAATTAGTTCACAGGTATCTTTCAAAAACTCAAATATCTTCAGGCCTAGCACAAATTTCCTATTTTTTCTAAGCTTGTATCAGTAGAAAAGGCCATACCACACCATTATCAAAGTGATACATAAGAAATATTATTACCAAGAAAATAAAATTACCCATAATCCCAGAACCTAGAGATAACTAATATTAAAATTTTATATCAGCTCTTCCAGATTTGTTTCTTTCTCTCATGCACACACACAAGCACGCACACACACACAAGCACGCACACACACACAAGCACGCACACACACACACACACACAATTTTGTATCTTACTGTTTGTTAAAAGGTCATTATCAGTTTATTAGTATTCTAGTATAAACTTGCCATAGTTTGTTCACTATGACTGGCCATTTGGATTATACTCAACTTTCAGACATTAAAAGTGATATTGTGCTGGGTGCTCCTGGCTCATGCCTGTAATCCTAACTACTATGAGGCTGAAATCTGAAAATCCAAGTTCAAAGCCAGTATACACAGACAAATCCCTGAGACACTTATGTCCAGTTAGCTAGCAAAAAACCAGAAGTGGAGGTATGGCTCAACTGGTAATACACCAGGCTTGATCAGAAAAAAATTAAGTAACAGAACTGAGTTGAATTCATGCTCCAGTACCAGCACAAGACACACACACACACACACACACACACACACACAGATGAGAAAAGAGAAAAGAAAGAATAGAAAAAGAATATACTGCAGATATCTTCTGGGGTAGTTTTTGGTTTGGTTTCGTTTGCTTCTTTGAATCAGTACACACACATACACACACACACACACATATGCAGCTGAAAAGCTATGTATGTTAATTCAGCTACCTGTTGTCATTTTTAATTCTGAAATGGTTGAATTGATTTGAAATACAAAGGTACTGGTTTAATGCATAGCATCACTAGTGTTGGCTGTTGAAAATGGTTATAGCCTTTTAAATACGATGATAAATATAGGTAACAGTTATGAGCTCTCTTTTTTTAAAAAAAATATGTAGATTACAATAATAGTTCACCTGAATCCATCATACCATGTGAAAACTTTCAAATCTTTTTCCCATTCTTTGTATGAATAGAATCAAGCTATAGAAGTAACCTGGGGTCACCAGCCTGCATTCTTGAGCTGGGTGGAAGGCAGGCATTTTAATGATCAAGGTGAAAATGTGGCTGAAATTAACAGACAAGTTGGTCAGAAACTTGGACTCTCACACGGGGAGCAGGTAAGTACAAAATGATGGCAGAAACTTTCTTTTAATGTCTCATAAGAGCAATGGAACAAATATTAGTTTATAGCCAATTTCAATATCATAGGCTTAGTGTTTTGTTTTTTAAAGTATACTCTTGGAACCAGCTGTGATATTGAAATCGGCTATACTTTGTTAGCTATTATCTTGCTGTTTGCTACGTTTTCTACTTGATTTTATTTCTTATTTTACTGCTGAATTTTCATGAGATTATTTATCCTTTATGAATTGTTTTATTTTCTATTATTAACCTGTATTTTATTTGCTTCCGATATTCTCTGTTTGTCAATTTATTCATCTTAAATACGTTTAAACTGTGGAACTAATACATTCATTGTAAATACTTTAGGTTGGAAGTTTTCAAAAAATGTATTTTTCCCTTTTAATAAATATTTGCTGTTTGTTAGAATTTTCCTGGACTTTGAGGATTTAAAGAATGCAGTCTTACATTTTTTTTTTGCCATTTCTACCCCATAAAATATATCAAGATACCTTTCTTTGGTGTCATCAAGTTCCAAGAGCCCCACAAAAACCAAAGTCTGTGGATGTGCATATGCCTTATGTAAGATTGCATAAAACTATACACATTCTGCTGTATACTTTAGATTATCTCTAGATTACTTATAAAACCCAATTCACTGCCAATACTATGTAAACAGTTATACTATGTAGGAAATAATGACAAGAAAATTCTGCATATGTTAAGGATAGACACACTTTTTTTCCCTCAGATTCTTTCTATCCACAGTTAGTTGAATCGGCAGAGGAACATGTATACAAAGACTGACTATATTACAAATGTTATGAGAACATCTCTCAGTGTATATGTGATCTTTTATTGTAGCAGTGCCACTGAGACACTGTCTCCCAGTGATGCATTGATGGGGACAAAAAGTGGACTAGCTTGCCTAGGAATCCTAGTGTCTTGTTTCTTCGGAGCTGCTTTTGTGCTTCCTCAGAATCATCAGTTCAAGTAGAATGTAGGAGAGGGATTGAAGGAAAATTCATGGGGCACTCGAAAGTAATTCTATTCCAGTCCACAAAAGCAGGGAAGAAAGGGTGGTTGCCTAGAACATCTAACACTTGGTGGTTTAATTCCCTAAATCTACTGATATGAATGTCAAAGAGGAAAGAAAGTAAGATGGTGGTCTTCAGCTTCATTAAGACACTATAGCATTCCATATATCTGTGTGTTAGAGTAAGTAGGTATTTGCTCTTCTTTATTTTTTTTTTCTGTGAAGGATTGTACTTTGAAATAATTGTCTCTGATCTCTTATTTTGGTATAGTTTCCTAGTAGCACCATGATGAACCTAGTTTTGGTTTTTGGGTATTTTTTTTTCTTTTTGGGCCAGCCCTTGGGCTTGAACTCAGGGCCTGAGCACTGTCTCTGTGCTTCTCTTGCTCAAGGATAATGCTCTACCTTTTGAGCCACAAGTGCCACTTCCAGCTTTTTCTGTTTATGTGGTAATCATGCATGCTAGGCAATCACTCTACCACTGAGCCATCCACATTCCCTGAACCTAGTTTTAAAACATTTGCAAAACACTTTTAGAAATTACATTATTTTATAAATAATATTAGTTCAAGACATGACTTAACATCTTTTCCTTCCTTCTTTCTCTTTCTTTTCTTCCTTCCTTTTTCTCTTTTCCCTCCCTCCCTTCCTCGTTCTCTATTTCTCTTTCTTTCTTTCTTTCTCTTTTTTTCTCTCTCTCCCTCCCTCCCTCCCTCCCTCCCTTCCTTCCTCCTTCCTTCCTTCCTTTTCTGTCTCTTTTTCTTTCTCTCTCTCTCCCCTTTCCTTCTTTTCTTTTCGTGAAGGATCTTGCCATATTGCCCAGTCTGGCACTGAACTCATAATCCTTCTGCCTTGGCCTCCATAGTAGCTGGAATGACAGGCACATGACACAGTATATGGTTCTTATATTTCTTTTTCTAATGATTATTTGTATTTACTTTTGGAAAGAAATGTTATGCTAGGATATATCTTTATTCCATAATTTCTTGTGAAATGTTTTTCCTAAAATATTGGGTACATTAAAGCCTAGCTAAGAATAAGTACTTAATAAATATTTGTCACATGGAGTACTGTAGATATACTCACAGAGACACTTAAAGAAACAACTTCTTTTCTAGGGATACAGAAGTCTTTTAATATCATTTTAACTTTGGAATTTTTTTCAGGTGTTTCTTAAGCCATGTTCTCATGTGGTATCTTGCCAGCAAGTTGAGGTGGAACCCCTCTCAGCAGATGACTGGGAGATACTGGTAAAAAAAAGCTAAAGACTATCTCATTTTAAAATTAAGCTACTTAAAAATGTCAGTGGCTTTAGATTTTTCTGAACTTCATTATAAATTCTGAGTTGAAGTATAAGAACAAGTTGATAGAGATCTAATGTATAAAGATAAATTGTATTAAAGTTGGAATTCATTCTGAGTAAGTTTTAAGTACTTATTTATCCCCTTTAAAGAATGAGTAACTGCGAGATGATGGGTTTGTTTGTATTCTTAACTGTGCTAATCTTTTGGCTATATGTATTTCATGCATCATTCTGTATTCCTTAAATATACACAATATGATGTAAAATAGAGGAAGAATGAACTGAGATTTCCATACTAAACTTGGGATGGACAAATGTGAGATGAGCTCTCTTTTCCTTTGGTTCTAGGAGCTGCATGCCACTTCCCTTGAACAGCATCTTCTAGATCAAATTCGAATTGTTTTTCCAAACGCCATTTTTCCTATTTGGGTTGATCAACAAACATACATATTTATCCAGATTGGTAGGTGTGATTGTACTATTTGCCATTGCACTCTGCACTCTAGCATGGCATGAGCAACACAGAGGTGAACACGTACTAATGAGCTCTATTTTCTATACAGTTTCACTGATGCCAACTGCCCCTTATGGGAGGCTGGAAACTGACACTGAACTCCTTATTCAGCCAAAGGCCCGCCAAGCCAAAGGAAGTACATTGTCAAAAGCAGATGACACACATGGGAAATTTCATAATTATGGGAAAGACCAAAAAGGAATGACAAAAGAACTTCACGCCAGTCATCTTCATTCAAACACAAGAATCATTGAATCTAATGAAATAAATTCCACAGTTTCCAGTGACTCATCATCGATATCAAGTTTGTGGACTATGATAGGAAACATCTTTTCTTTTGGATCTGAGAAGAAACAAGAGACATGTTGGGGTTCAACTGAAATCAGTGCTTTCAAAAGTATGCAGTCCCAGACTGTTCCTCTAGATAATACTTTCAGAGTATGCAGAGCTCAACCTCCCAGTGTATGTAACACATCAGCAACTTCTGTGTTCGACAAACACTGTGCCATTCACGTATTTCCATGGGACCAGGAATACTTTGATGTGGAACCCAGTTTTACTGTGACCTATGGAAAGCTAATTAAAGTACTTTCTCCAAAGCAAAAACAAAGTAAAGCAAAGCAGAATGTTCTGTCACCTAAAAGAGAAAAGTATGTATCAGAGCTGCTAGATCAAAAACAGATTAGCTCAGATCATAGTCATGAAGCTGATACATTCTGTGTGCTAAAGGTTATATGGAATGGACTTGAAGAATTGAGAAATGCCATAAAATACACCAAAAACATAGAACCTCTCCATCTTGGGAAAGTCTGGGTTAGTATAGAGTTTTATAATTTGGGCAAAAACTTATAATAATTAAGTTTCCCTAAATTTTGAATTAGAAAAAAAATATATATATATGTATATTCAATGCAGTAATAAACTGTGTTCAAAGTCTGGTGGTGGTGAAGGAAAGGATGCATTTATCCTGAGAACACTTTATTTGCGTAAAGATTGTACAGTATGCTTTCTAATCAATGATAGTTCGATTGATATAGGCTTACAAAGGTGGACATTATTTGCCTAAACTTATATAGCTAGCAAATGGTACAACTAGGATTCAAACCCAGACATATTGCTCTAGGGTTTATGGCCAACATAGAGTGCTCTACAAAGCCTTGCAACTTTAATGCCTGCAGAAAATCTGTTCCCAACTTCTAGAAAGCAAAGACTATGTCAGGAAGATGTCTAGTTTAGGGAAAGAACCATGGCATAAGACACTCTTCTTGCTACCTGTGATGACAACTTTATTAGAATGATGTAGAAAATGCTTAGGAAATTGAACAGGCCCATTTATTGGAACTTAATTTTACATTATTATCAAGTGATAAAGGAGAAAAAAACTGTTAGAAGGGGAAGAACAGTAGGAAAGGGAAGTTGTCTCCTTTGTAGATTTCTTTTACTTCCACGGTTTTTGTTTTGTTTTGTTTTGTTGTGCCAGTACTAGGGCTTAAACTCAGAGCCTTACACTCTTGCTTGGCTTTTTTGCTTAAGGCTGGCATTCTATCACGTGAGCCACACTTCCACTTCTGGCTTTTTGGTGGTTAATTGGAAATTGGTCTCATGGATGAATTTTTCTGTGTGGGCCAATTTCAAATGTTGAGCCTTACATCTCAGCCTCCTGAGTGGTTAGGATTATAGGTGTGAGCCACCAGTGCCCAACTCTACTTCCATAGTTTTAAGTATGGCCTTTATACAAATAACAGAATATTTTTACCTATTTGGCCTATATCATTTTCTAAAACCCCAGACTGATATTTTCACTGGTTCTTAGCTGTTTCAAATGAAGACTGCTCAAATATTTGCAATTAGCGTCTAATTTAAGTGTTATTTTATCATGACTTAAAATACATTGTGTAGAGTCAATACTTCCTTTTAAAGCTCTTAAGCCTAAAAAAATACAGGGGGAAATTGGAAAGTCTGTGGTATAACAACACTTGTACCTCCCTCTGGTTATACTATTGATAGTCTAAATGTTTTTATTCCTTTGAAATTCCTATGCTGGAATCATACCCCCCAAGTGACAGTATTAGGAAGTGAAACCTATGGGAGCTGATTAGGTCGTGACAGGGAAAGTCCTCATGAGTGGGACCAATGCCCTTAGAAAGAGATCCAAAGGACCTCCCTTACCCTTAACATCATGAGAACAAGAAGGAGAGTATCCTTTCATAAAGGACTATGGAGAGAACCCTTCCAGCAACCAAAGCTGCCAGCACCCTGATCTTAGTCTTTCTAGTCCCCAAAATGCAAGAAAATAATCTTCATTCTTTATTATCTGCACAGTTGATATTATTTTGTTAGAGCAACCCAAGCAGACTAAGACAACTATGAATCATGTATTGGCTTCTATAATTTCACCTGAATTCATAGACATTGACGTTAATATGGATGCTATGATGTAGTTTTCATTGAGTTTTGAGCATTTATGGGTTTGTTTATTTATACATTTATTTTTAAATTTCAGATTCCAGATGACCTGAGAAAGAGGCTAAATATAGAAATGCATGCAGTAGTCAGAATAACTCCGGTGGACATTGCCCCTGAAATTCCAAGATCTCTAAAATTACAACCTAGAGAGAACTTAGTGAGTTACATATGCTCCAGAATTTCTACTTGCTAAGTAATAAGAATGTTCTACTTTTGACCAAAAGAACAGAGAAGTGTTTTCTTTATATTGTGTTGAAAGATATGGAACATGCACTATTCCATTATTTAGCTGTTTTTAAGTGTACCACTCAGTGATGTTAATTACATTCATAGTGTTGTGCAACCACCATCAGTGTTTTAACAATTTCTATCAATGTAAACAAAAACTTTGTACCCACTGAGCATTGACTCCATCTCTTCTCCATCATGTCTGCATTCTGGGAAGCAGAAGGAAAGGCACAAGGCAAAAGCCTTCTCCTTGCAGTTTCTTTACCTTTGATTGTATGCTATTGGCATACTATCGTATGCTATTGTATACTATTGTATGCTATTGGCCACATACATACTCTTAAGGTGAGAATAGAGATGTTTGCTTTCCTTTCCTGGTAACAGGAAGGCATGAGAGAATCGGGTTAGAGTAGTGATTGAGTCAAATTATTTTATTTGTGTCACTGAGTATAGACAAAGAACATTTACACCTTCTCCACTTACATAAATGTTTCTTGTAATGTCAACCGGACGTTTATTTGTAGCACATGAATGACACTGTTTGGCTTGGTAATATTTACTTTTGGTTTAGGACAGGTATTAAAGCAGGGATATTAAAGTTAAGCCATTTATTAGGACAACTGATTATTGTTCTTTTTTTTTTTTTTCCCTCCTGGAAGCCTGAAGATGTAAGTGAAGACGATGTAAAAACTGTGTTCTCTTCCTGGGTTCAGCAGTCTGCTACCACCATGCTTCCTTTGATAATATCAGAGGAACAATTGATTAAGCTGGAAATTAAAGATGGTGGGTAAATACTTTTTAAATTTATTTTTATAAGATGTGTGTAACATTTTTAATAGTTTTTCCAACCTATGTTATGTGTGAATAGTGAAATATAGTAAACAGATTTTTACATATTAAAAATGCCTTTTAAGTTTTGTATTTAGAATCTTCAATTATTTCATCTCAAATCCAATACTAACTTTCCATTTATTACTTTGTTTTTAATAGGGTTGAAGGTGTTTTATCTGAGTATAGTTCATTCTTGGGGAAAAGAGAAGATAAAAGAAAAAGAAAAAAATATTTTTCTGTTGAGTACCAATCTGCTGCAGAAGATCTCAGTACAAGTAATTGCTTTGAATATTTAGTAAAACAGTGTTTGTTACATGTGATTGAGTAAAGTATGAATTTCCTTGTAAAAACTTGCATCCCAAAATATATTAGAAACCCAAATGATAAGAGTAAGGAATAACTTGATTTAAAATATTTTATTCTATAATCTCTTTAAGGTGGCTATATGCATTTGTTGATTTATCCTAAATTTAAAAATCAATTCAGCATAATTAAGTGCCAAGAAAAGACTCAGTGTTAACTGAAAAATAAATCATGATTCAAAATTTTAATTTTTTTATCTAATATTTTTAAAACAAATGAAAACCTGGGTTTAGAGATTTGGTTTTAAAAATTCACATTTTGCCTGCAGTTACTATTTTCACAATTTTAAAATTTTCAACTCCTCACAAGTATTACATTCCTTCTTTTTACCAGAAGTACTTAAAGATTAGCATTTTAAAATATTATGCTTTAGTGAATATCTTTAATAGTCACCTTTAAAGAATTGAAGATGCACTAACCATTTAAAATGTCAGTTGTAGCGGCACTGTGGCTCAAGTGGTAGAGCACTAGCCTTGAGCTGAAGAGCTGAGGGACAGTGCCCAGGCCCAGAGTTCAGGCCCCAGGAATAAACAAAAACAAAAACAAAAAAAATGTCAGTTGTTTGGAACTAGAAATTGTTTTTTTTTTAAATAGAATTGAGGGACTATCATCCAGAGAAGATATAAATGTAGAGTTGTGAAAAGATTAAATATGACACAAATCAAAACTGCAAATAAATATCTGTAAAGTGTATTAAGGAGATTACATTCTCTCTGCTAACTGACCATAAATATTTATGAGTAGTTTTTGTTGTCATGGGTAGTTACCTAGTGATCTTGCATGCATAATTTATCTATTCTCTATTGTGTAACAGAATCAGCCATTCACTTTTCTGAGACCCAAGAAACGGGCAAAAGACATAACTTTGAAATGTAAAACTAATTTTTCCTTGCTACTATAGGTCCTTCTAGATCCTATGGTAAAAGAAGAAAACAGTGAGGAAATTGACTTTATTCTTCCTTTTTTAAAGCTGAACGCTTTGGGGTAAGAAGTTATGCCCAAACTAGCATGTTTGGCGACATTTTGACATTAATTCTGGCAAGATTTCTATGTGTAAATTTTATAGTGAATGTGAATGTCAATGAATGAGCTTACTAATGCTAAAGTGGATATTTTTTCAAGGATTGTCTCTGACTTTAACATGAAGATTAGAAATTTGCCTTGTCCTTGTAGATAAAAGAAGTGTTACTAGAAATTTTAGATTGAGAATTATTTATGAGAAAAAAGCAACTCGATACCTACCTGGATCAAACATGCCTGAATAAAACAACACCTCTTAGTTACAAATATATTTTGAAAGTTAAGCTTTAAAAAATCACTCGAATATTTTAAAATATTTCAAATTAAGTTATTCCTTTACTGTCTTATTTCATAATTGGGAATATTTGTGTTTTCTCAACTTTTTAAACAATTCTTAAAAGACGTTTCTCTTAATTTTATTATTTTTTATACAGTAAGAGAATCATGTAAACCTTACCCTTTAGAATACTTCACAGTGATTCTTAGTAGATGTAGTGATTTAGTACTGTTCTATAATCTACATTTTAGCAAAAGAATTAAGCCAATAAAAATAAAGAAGCCCAAAATACAAATGTTTAAATACAACATAATATATATTAATAGAGAATAAAATCTCTTCAGATTTTAATTTCAGAAATTTATTATTTCTATTATTTATGGTAGTGGTTACGAAGTAGCTTAAAGTTCATATTTGTGTAACCTACAGGTTGAATTTCATTGGTGATATTTAAGAAGAAATAAGTCTTATCCTAAGCATTTCAAAAGCACTCATTTTCAGATCTATTGATTATAAAAATTATTTGAGAAAAGGGAGTCATTAAATATGTTAAGACAGACCTGTTAAATAATCCTATTAGGGAATTGCACATGTTCAAAAGTCTAAAAACAAAAAACTATAATGCTTAGCATTCATTATGCTATAATGTAGCATTCATTAGTGTACTTTCTCTCAAGTAAAGGAAGAGTTCTAAAACTTTACTTTCTTTCAATCCTTAAGTAAACTGGGAAGGAAAGTTTTAGCTAGGTTTCATCTAGTACTTCAGTCTTTTGTCACATAACAGTTTATGTATTTTGCAGAGGGGTGAGTTCCATAGGCATATCCTCTGTGGAGCATATTACCCATAGCCTCCTGGGACGCCCTTTTTCTCGGCAGCTGATGTCCCTTCTTGCGGGACTTAGGAATGGAGCCCTTCTACTCACTGGAGGAAAGGTAGATGATTAAACGTGCTCTTTTTCACTAACTCATAACTTCAAATTTCCTCTCTTGAATTTTGTTAATTATGAGATAGAGCAAGCAATCATTCATTAATATTTTTGTATATAATTAGATATTGGGAAAGTAATGATGAACAAGCCTGATGTTTCCTTGTTCTTTTTCTGTGTCAGTTGATATGATTTTATGATTTTTAGTTTTGCGATTTTTGATAGGGTGTTAACAGGATTGATTGAACCAACCTTGATTTCCTATAATAAATTTCACTTAATTGTGATATGTTGTTCTTTATATGTTGCTAAGTTCTTCTGCTAGTGTTCTGTTAAGGACTTATTTTTGGATGTTTGTTTTGATTTTTTTTTTTACTAGTGCCAGAGTTTGAACTAAGGGCCTCACATTTGCTTGGCCTGCTGGGTTGGATGGCACTATACCACTTGAACCATGGCTCAATCGCTGCTTCTTGCCAATTATTATTTTTTTTTGTTGGTCATGGGGCTTGAACTCGGCCTGGGCACTGTCCCTGTTCTCTTCAGCTCAAGGAGAGCACTCTACCGCTTGAGCCACAGCGCCACTTCCAGTTTTTTAGCGGTTTATTGGAGATAAGAGTCTCACAGACTTTCCTGCCCGGGCTGGCTTTGAACAAACCTAGATCCTCAGATCTCAGCCTCCTGAGTAGCTAGGATTACAGGCGTGAGCCACCAGCACCCAGCCTGATTATTTTTTGAAGTTAGACTCTCTTAGGCTTTTCTGCCCATGCTGGCTTCAAACTGAGGTTCCCCAAAGCTCACTCTTCCATAGTTAGGATTAAGGTGTAAACCACTGCTCCTGGCAAACATCTTTTTTTGCTTCTTTTTGTTGTTGTTGTTGTGTTGGTGGTGGTGATGGTGATTAATTAGAGAGTCTTGTACAAATTTTTCTGCTCAGGCTGGCTTCAAACTGAGAGCCTCTGATCTCAGCCTCTTGAATAGCTAATTATAGGCATAAGCCACTGGGACCTGAGCCCACGCGCCCCTCCTCCCATTTTTTTTTAAAGGCAACACTCCATTTTGATCTCAGGGTCTCGTTCATGGCAGGCACACTACCACTTGAGCCACACCTTAGCCTTGACATTTTTTTTTCATTAAAATTTACAAGATATATTATTCTTCATTTTATTTTAATTTTTTGCTTTTTTTTTGTCTGGACTTACTATCAGGTAGTATTGGCCTTATAAAGTAAGTTGGAAATGTTTCTTGCTCTTCTTTTTTTTTTGGGGGGGGGAAAGATTATATAAAATAGGTATACATTCTTCTTTAAATATTTGTTAAGTCTAGTAGAACTATCCAGGCCTGGAGATTTATTATTAGGTTTTTAGTGGCAAATCCCATTTCTTCAGTGGTTATAAGACTATTTAGGTAATTTTATTTCTCTTGAAAATATTTAATAGTTATTAAAGATTTAGCCCGATTCTATAGTATCAAATATACTAATACAAAGTTCTTTTTCTCTTATTATCCTTTAATCGTGCATGATCTGTTTTGTTAAACTGTTCTTAATTTGTATCTTCTTTTAAATCTTTGATGGTCTTACTCAAGCTTTCTAACCTTATAAAGGGGCTTACTGACTTATTCTTTGGCAATGCCATCTTGTTTCCAAGGTACAAAGACAACAAGGTGGTCTTTGGCTTTTTAAACTTAAAACCTTAAGTTTCTTCATTCTTATTCATATTTGCTTTATTTTTATTAACTTTTTTATTCTACCCCTATTTTTTAAATTTTTTATTAAAAATATAGCATCAGGTTAGGTGTGGTGGCTCATGCCTGTAAACCCAGCACTCAAGAGGCAGAGATGGGAATGGCAAATCTGAGGCCCATCCTATTTTACATTGTGAGACTCTTTCTCAAAATTAAAAGAAAAAAAGTAATTGTGAAGTTACTATATCTTACTGACTTAGGTACCGGCCATCCATAGTCACTTCGGAGTATTATGGTTAACATAAGGAGCAAGCAGAAGACCTGATTTTGAGTTCCAGCTGTCAAGTACTTACTGGTGGTGGCCATTATAGAATATCATCTGTGTTCATAGGAGTAATCTCACATAAGGAAGATAATATATGTAAAAGAGCCTTATAAACTGAAAGTGCTATATAAATGAAACAGGAGAAAAGGCTTTCTGATCTGTGAGACTGATACCTTAATACCCCAAGAATCTTTACAACCAATTTTTTAGATAATGTGTTTATGAAGTTCTGTATACTATTGTAATGGAAGTCCTTATTTATTGAGTGCCTCTGAAACTTCAGACTTCTTCTATCAAGCTTGGCTGTTTTTCTGGAGTATAGTAATCAGAAAAAAAATATTAGGATTGACACACAACTGTTGGAGATAGACAAATGACAATTTGAAAATAGTAGATTGAAACTGATGGTAAGAGAACTATGAAACCTACCAGATTTGGCTTTTCTAGAGAGCACTGTAGCAATTCCACACAAAACATTAAGTATATATAATACTTAACAGTTCATTACATTTCCAGGAGTTTATTCTAAGGATATAATCTTATATGTGTGGAGGCTTATTTTGACATTATAATAGCTAGAAATTGGAAGAGAAGCAGCATAAATATACATGAGAAGGGACTAAGTCATTATTTTCTAGGGAAGTGGAAAGTCAACTTTAGCCAAAGCAATCTGTAAAGAAGCAAGTGACATACTGGATGCCCACGTGGAGATAGTTGACTGTAAAGCTTTGGGAGGTAAGAATGTGCTAATCCTCTACACATAATCCTTTTCTGGTAGAAAGGAATGTCATCAATGCTATTAGACAATAGGTATAATATCTAATTTTTAACTTTTTTTGTATATCATTTAGCTGTTCAAAATTCTGAGAAATTTTAAGACTTTGTAATTTTTGTGATCAAATTTTGGAAACTCTATATTTGATGGCAGCTTATTTGTTCCTAACCAAATCTCTTTGTAGACTATATTCCTGGAAATACCAATTTATAGCACCATGAGAAAATTAGTATTTAAAGGAGACTCTAGTGGATCTAAATGATTTCTAATGTGCTGTGTGTTCTAGTTGAGTGTGACTCAAGGGAGGGGCAGTGGGTGTAGGTTCTCAGCAATGAGGAGAATTTTGTATACCCTATAACCTTCTGTGCTTATCTATTCAGTGAAAATAACAGGTTGGAAAAGTTTTAGTGTAGACAAGTCCAGTTTCTCCACCTTACACTTCTGTTACCAAATTATATCTGTTTATCTGTCCATCTGTCTGTCTATGCCAGTCCTGGGGCTTGAACTCAGTGCCTAGGTTCTGTTCCTGAGCTCAAGGCTAGCGCTCTACCACATAAGTTACTACTGCACTTCTGGCTTTTTGTTTTTGGTAATTTATTGAGGATAAGAGTCTCACATACTTTCCTGCCTGGGCTGGCTTCAAACTACCATCCTCAGCTCTGAGCCTCCTGAGTTGTTATAATTAGAGGTGGGGACCACTGGCACCCAGTCAGCCCTATCTTTGAGTTCTGCTTGAAGCCTCATGAGAGAAATTTTAATTTAGAACTGAGTAACAGGAGATCTTTACATCAGTACATGAGTTTCTCTATTTTTTGTTCTTTAATAATTAAAAATTTGGGGCTGGGAAGGTGGCTCAGTGGTAGAGCGCTTGCCTTGCATGCATGAGGCCCTGGGTTCAATTCCTCAGCACCACATAAGCAGAAAGAAAAAAGCCGGAAGTGGCGCTGTGGCTCAAGTGGTAGAGCGCTAGCCTTGAGCTGAAGAGCTGAGGGACAGCGCCCAGGCCCAGAGTTCAGGCCCCACGACCGGACCCCCCCAAAAAAATTAAAAATTTGGGGCTAGGAATGTGGCTCAGTGGTAGAGCGCTTGCCCAACATGCATGAAGCCCCAGGTTTAATTCCTCAGTACCACATAAACAGAAAAGGCTGGAAGTAGTGCTGTGGCTCAAGTGGTAAATGCTAACCTTGAGCAAAAAAAGTTTAGGGACAGTGCCTAAGCCCTGAGTTCAAGCCCATGACTAGCAAAAAAAAAAAATGTGACTCTAGCAAATTTGAAGGCAAATTTGTGACTGAAATGTAGCATCTAGAATGTCCAAAGAGCTACACTCACACTCAGTATTATCTGAAACTGTACCTTTTACTCTTGTTTGTGCTACATCCTATTTTTATTATCGTAAGCCATCTGAAATTCTATAGAACAAGACTGCATATGAATAACTGTATACATACAGAAATTATCATAGCATGTTCTTGTCTTAGTGATAATATTTGGCACTTTACCAAACCTTTTGAGACTGTTCATTGAAGCATATTAATGATCAATAAATTTTTGTGATTGGTATATTAACAAAACATGGGTGACATTTTTATAGTTAAATCAATACTGAGTTCTTCTAATGCTTCCAGAAGGGTAGCCTGAAATTTTCTAGCTCTGAACTAGGATTGAAGCTTTATCTTCTATGTTAAGGTAAAAGGCTTGAAAACATACAAAAAACTGTGGAGGGGGCCTTCCAAGAGGCAGCATGGAGACAGCCATCTGTTGTTCTGCTGGATGACCTTGATCTCATAGCTGGACTGCCTACTGGCCCAGAACAAGAGCACAGTCCTGATGCCGTGCAGAGCAAACGGCTCGCTCATGGTAATACATCTTCCACTGGCTTAAGCATTTTTCTTTTGCCAATCAGCATTAGTGGTTCATGTGGTAAATCTAGTTTTGCCAGAGAATAACACATATGCTGTGTTGTATGTTTCTTTTAAGGCCTTCTGTGGAATTCTGTTGTTCAGTGTTAGCAAAATTGGTAGAGGAAGACCAGTGTGAAAATCCTCAACTTAAGCTGAGCACTGGTGGCTCATGCCTGTAATCCCAGCTATTCAAAGCCAGTCCAGGCAAGAAAGTCCATGAGACTCTTATCTCCAGTTATCAACCAGAGAACTGGAAGTGGCACTGTGGCTCAAACTGGTAGAGCGTTAGCCTTGAGCAAAAGAGCTTAGAGACAGCACTCAGGCTCTGAATTCAAGCTCCACACTGACAACAACAACAAAGTCCTCAAATTCATAGCTAACCTTTTAAGGTCTTTACATTCTCCTTTATGTTCTAGAAATTGTTTACAGATTTATTCATTCTTTTGTTTATTTAGCAAATGTTTGTCAAATGCTTATGTACAAATCCAGTGTGTCATTACAGGATAAGAACCACATGTCAAATGCCCCTTTTGGACCTGGAATTGCTTAGTACTGTATTTACAGAAAGTCTCTTGGCTTTGCAGGTCAGGAAGTAGAAACTTAAAGAGATTAAGTGGAAGAGAGTGACTGGCTAGAAGGTATAGGACATGCAGTACTAGAAGTACAGTACTAGATATAGGAGCATATAACCTGATTTGGGGTAAGCTGATGTAAGGTGTTACCAGGGAAGGCTTTTGGAAAAATTGACAACTGAGCTGAGTCTTGAGGGAAGAAGAGAAATTAGCATGAAACAATTTCATGCTGATCAAGAAGCAAAAGAAATACGGCTACAGGGTAAGGCATAAGAAGTATAAGAAATCATAGTGCATTAGGGAATATTCCATTAATTGGAACTTGGGATGCAAACAAAGGGTTGGTCAGGGATGAGGCTGGAGGGTTTGGCAGTACTGAACTGTCTTGGGTTCTTGAGTATTGAAATTGACACACAAAGTAACCAGAATTGGGGTTATTATTGTCTAGTGTTAATGTCACACTATGAATTCTATAGGACCTATAAAACTAGTGTTAACTACTCTTACACTGAACCCTAAACACCACATCTGCTAGTCTAATGTTAGGGAATGCTGTTGACTTAGGCATCAGGACTTGTATATCACTCAGCTTTATTTCAGTTCTGACCTTGATTGGAAGAAGATTATTTGAAAGTGACAGAATCCTGAGCTGTATTTTGCTTCAAAAAACAGAAAACAATCTGGAAATTTGAAACCCTTTAAGACATTCATTTTAAGAAAATCTTTATTATTTACTCACTTTGTAAGATCCAGGAGTAGGGAACCTCAGACAACATTGCTCTGAGAATTATTCAGTCTGAATTTACAGAGCCTCCTACATCTCATACTGGGTCCTCAATGGTAAATGAGTGAGTGAATGAACCTTTAAAACAAATGAAAGAAGCTGTTCCATCTTGAAGCTCAATGTTAACTTAGCCTTATTTTTAAGAAGATGTAATTATAAAATTTCATGGTGTTTTTCTTGAGCTCTTACACTATATTACTTGATTTTAGCTTTGAATGATATGATCAAAGAGTTCATTGCCATGGGAAGTTTAGTTGCACTGATGGCCACCAGCCAGTTTCAACACTCTCTGCATCCTTCCCTGGTTTCTGCTCAAGGAACTCATATATTTCAATGTGTCCATCATATTCAACCTCCTACTCAGGTAATACACTACTTCTGAAGATTACTGAAATAAATCCCTCTTTATAGAAATTACTTTTTATTTTATCAATGACATAGTTTCAGACTTACTACTTCTGTGTGGTTTTAAGAATATTTACAAAACAAAATTTGGTGCATATTATGCTAAATGCATAAATTATATAACCATTGGAAGTACTACCATGAACTTTCTAAGGAAATGGTTTTTCTGAATGAGAAGGAATGGTGAAAATGTTTAAGCAAACGTGTTTTTTTTCTACCAGCACAGTTAGCCTTTAGTCCCCTTTGGAGACTCATGCTTAACATAAGTGTATAGGCAGTGATCTGAAAGAAGTGTGTTCAGGAACTAGCAAGCTACACTGAAATTCTCACCTAGTAACTATTGTAAATATTGAGACTAAGCTATTTAACCAATTTTGAGTAAAAAATATTTTGCCTGTTATTAAGTAGAACAAAAAGTTGGATATGTAGCTCAGTGGGAGAGTACCTGCCTAGCATGCATGTGGCCCTGGCTTTGATACCCAGCACTGCAGAAAAAAAAAAAAAGTAACAGAATGATAATGACATAGTGATATTGATTATTTAATGTGTTTCTAGAAATAAATTTTATAGGAACAAAATAAAAACTCTCAAAGAACTATTAATTAAATGGATGAAGTGGTCATATCAAGTGATTGAACTGGAAGTAAAACGAAAAGTAAGTGATAAAGAACTACAAAAGTGGAACATCAGTGATGGTTATTGGTCACTGTCTTAAAGATCTTATTGAAGGATCTGCTTTATTGAAAGGCCACAAGACAGGGCTGGGGACATGGCTAAGTGGTAGAATGCCTGCCTAGCAAGCACAAGGCCCTCAATTCAAACTCTAGTACCATCAAAAACAAATAAATAAATAAATATAAATAAAAGGCCACAAGACAGTCTACAGAAGAGAAACTTCTAAGGATCTAGAATTAAAAGACCAGACTCAAACCAGGTACCAGTGGCTCACACCTAACTGTTCAGGAGACTGAGATCTAGGATTGCAGTTCAAAGACAGCCTGGTCAGATATATCCAAGAAATTTTTATCTCCAAATAACCAATGAAAAGTTAGAAAGTGGTAGAGCACCAGCTTTGAGGAAAAAAGCCAAGCAAAAACACAAAGCGCTAAGATCAAGCCCCAGTACCAATACACAAAGACCAGATGCAGAAGTATATTCCCCATACCTCTATCACCATGACTGGTCATGGACCAAAAAAAAAAAAAAGTAAATGTTGAAAGCAAAAGCTGAACCCCGCACTGATGTTGAATTTGCTGTTGGCATACAATGTGGAGCTATGGAGTGACTCTGTGAGTGCTGATATAAAGACAGTGAAAGCATCTGTAGAAACTGGAGAACAATTACTTACTAGAGGAAATCTGACAGAGCAGTAGGCTATCCCATTTAGCCTAGGCATGTAGTAGCTGTATCATCTAGGTTTGTACAGTACACACAATGACAGAATTCACAGACCATGTTCCTATTGTTAAATGATGTATGTCTGTACTAAAAATATATAATTGAATAAAATTAATAATTTGAAGTTTGTGTTTTCTTTAGGAACAAAGGCATGAAATTCTGTATAATGTTATAAAAAATAAACTGGGCTGTGATGCAAACAAGTTCACTGATCTTGACCTGCAACATGTCGCTAAAGAAACTGAAGGATTTGTGGCTAGAGATTTTACAGTGCTTGTGGATAGAGCCATACATTCTCATCTCTCTCATCAGCAAATATCTACCAAGGAAGGTACATTTCCTGTAAAACCTGAACTTGCAGGCTTGGAGAAATGTAATTGCAGTAGGTCAAGAGTTAGAGCAAGTGTAGTAAAAATTAGAATTAGAATAAATGAAATCATTATATTCAATGTACATTATGTAAAAAATGAACTGTGTAATTTGAGGATAGGGATGAGAGGAAGAGAATAAAGGAAGGGATGGCATTGACCAAAAAGTATTGTACTTATAACTTGATTATGGGATTGTAAGCTCTTTGTACAACTACTTAATAACAATTAAAAATGCAAAAAAAGAATTACTTCCATTTTAGTATTTGTATAAATTGTTACTTAAGTAGAAAATTGACATTTTCAGATAAGATGCTGGCATATTTGGAAAATTCGCATATTGAAAGATATTTATTTCTTTTTAAACAGAATTACTTCTATCAACATTGGACTTCCAAAAGGCTCTCCAAAGATTTATTCCTGCATCTTTGCGAAATGTCAACCTACATAAACCTAGAGACTTGGGCTGGGATAAGATTGGTGGATTACATGAAGTTCGCCAGATACTTATGGATACAGTCCAATTACCAGCCAAGGTATTTTCAAAACACAACTAACAAACAGCAACAAAAACAAGTACTTGATTCCTGAAGAAACCTTGAGCTGTTGACTTTGGCTTTATGTGTTGGTTTTCCCAATCTGTTAAGCAAATATTTAGTGAGTTACCAAATAAATTTCTAGCACTATTTTAGGTATTTAACAGATTTTCTATGTATTCAAAGTACTCCTTGCCCATTGCAACTTACAAAGAAACCCAGGTCATATTTACAGTAAATACATTTGAGTAAATAGGTTTTTATGTGAATTTCATAATTCTGTTTTGCTTGATTCACTAGAGGTTACTAAAACAAAATGAACTATCTTTTGGCATTTGAACAGAAACAGGAATGGTCTAAGAGGTGTAAGTATCCTATAGGCCCACAGGGTGGTGCATTAAACCACATTCCCAGACTCTACGTATCAATTCTGGAAAGTCAAGGAGCTGACAGACAGCATAAAGTAGGTAGCTGGCAAGCAAAATGGGGCAGATGTAAATTGCTCTTCAAAAGATCTCAAGGTAGGATGTAGTAAGTATATCTAGGATATAGTATACAGGTTGTAGAACTGAGAAATGAAGATTCGTGCATGGGATGAGGGACCCATGCAAAGACCTAAGTGGGGAAAAAAAAACTTGGGTGGCATGTAGCTGGATGGCAACTTCTAGTTGTTGTCAGGACCTGGGGGGCATGTTGAATGCAGCGCAGGAATGGGTGCTTGTTTGAGAGAGCGTGGGCATGGAGTTTCATCACTCCAAATTCTGGGCCTTTGCACCAGACATTACTATCCAGATAGAGGGAGGCCATATGCTTAAGTGCAAGCTTGTAGGCCTCTTTCAGATTAGAGTAGAGGTAATTTTGTTAATAGATAGAACTAAACAGGCATATCTGTAAAAGGAGACCAGGGTTCTGTTAATAGTAGCCTGATGTTTTAGTTTACTTGGATGTTTGGCTCACATTGAAAGATTTTTTTTTTTTTTAATATCTGAGCAGTTAGTGATTCAGCAAGTTACTGATTAGCAGTCTGTTGCTTGTTTACCCTGGAGACTTTTACAAGATTTTACTGTCTGTTGTCATTACAAATGTCTTTTCTATTATTTTTTATTAATATTTGGATATACAAAGGTGAACTATGTGGTTCACAATCTGTAAACTATTCAAGTGGAAGTATACTTGTTAAAAGACAAGTCTTTTGTCCTTGTTTTTTTCCTTATTGTAGTACTATTATCATGCCCTAAAAAAGAAAAAAAAGAAAAGCCATCAAAAAAACAGCTTGGCACTAGTGCTTCCTGTCTGTCGTCCTAACTTCTTGGGAGACTGAGATAGGAAGATAGTGATTTAAGGCCAGCCCTGGCATATACTCAAGACCCCTTTTCAAACAATAAGCTGGGTGCAATGGGTTGAACCTGTCCTCCTAGCTATGTGAAAAAGCAGAGATCAAGCCTGGTTCCAGGCCAGCCTGGACAGAAAAGCCTGAAAGACTCCTATATCAACAGGAAAACTGGCATAGTGGCATGCACTGTCATCCCAGCCATGGTGGGAAGCAAAATATAGGAGGATTGTGGTATTATGCACATGCCTAGGCAGAAAGCAAAACTCTACCTAAAAAATAAAAAGTGCCTGCTGGGCACCAGTAGCTCACGCCTGTAATCCTAGCTACTCGAAAGGCTGAGATCTGAAGATTGTGGTTCAAAGCCAATCCAGGCAGGAACATCTGTGAGACTCTTAGCTCCAGTTAACAACCAGAAAACTGGAAGTGGTGCTGTGGCTCAAGTGGTAGAGTGCTAGCCTCGAGCTGAAGAGTGCAGGAACAGCGCCCAGACCCAGAGTTCAAGACCCATGACCACAAAAAAAGCCAAAAAGTCCTGGAGGTGTGATTCAGTGGTAGAGCATCTGTGTATCAAGCACAAGACCCTGAATTCAAACCCCAGTACCACCAAAAGGCAAACAAACAAAAGCAGGTTTGGAGTATGCTCAGTTAGAGAGCACTTGGCTTGCACAAGTAAGTCTTTAGTTTCCTCAGTAACACACACACACTAATAACAACAATAATAATAACAAAAATAAGTAAATAAATGACAACAGGCAAATGGAGAGAAATTCTCATGCAGTTTTATACATTTATTATCAATATATTTTTGGTCCAATGTAGGAAAACAAGTGGTAGTTCTTTTGAATTAACTGATTATTTATAGTAGGCAGGTTTTATTTATTTATTTATTTATTATTTATTTTTTTTGTTGGTTGTGGGCGCTGTCCCTCAGCTCTTTAGCTCTTCAGCTCTTCCCTCAGCTCAAGGCTAGTGCTCTACCACTTGAGCCACAATGCCACTTCTGGCTTTTTCTGCTTATGTGGTGCTGAGGAATTGAACCCAGGGCCTCATGCATGCAAGGCAAGCACTCTACCACGGAGCCACCTTCCCATCCCCAGTTTTTTTTATTTTAATTTTATTTTTATTATCTTTACATAGTTACACAAAGGGATTTCAACTCAACATGTTAGCTTATGAGTATAATCCATTTTGAGTAATATTCTTTTCATTATTCTCCCCTGCACAGGGACTTTACTATTGTGATATTATTAATAAGTAAAGATAGCAGTTATGAACCTCTTGAGTTCTTTTTTCTGTACATTGATCTTTAGCTCTTGCTAGTCATTGCTGGTTAGACTTGAGCTCTTCTCCCTATTTTTAATATTTTTCAGTATCCAGAATTATTTGCAAATTTGCCCATACGACAGAGAACAGGAATATTGTTATATGGTCCCCCTGGCACAGGAAAAACCTTACTAGCTGGGGTGGTTGCACGAGAGAGTGGAATGAATTTTATTAGTATCAAGGTATGTGTGCATTTATCCTTCTTTTTCCTGTGGGTTTTTTTATGTAAAATGTGAATAACATACAATTTGCTTTTTAAAATATATATAATTCATTTCTTGTGTTTATAAAGCTGTGCAATCAGCCAGGCGCTGGTGGCTCACACCTGTAATCCTAGCTACTCAGGAGGCTGAGATCTGAGGGTCACAGTTCAAAGCCAGCCTGGGCATGAAAGTCTGTGAGACTCTTATCTCCAAATAAACCACTAGAAAACCGGAAGTGGCGCTGTGGCTCAAGCGGTAGAGCGCTTGCCTTGAGCTGAAGAGCTGAGGGACAGCGCCCAGGCCCAGAGTTCAAGCCCCACAATCGACAAAAAAAAAAAAAAAACAAAGCTGTGCAATCAGCACCTCTTATTTTTTCATCTCCTTTCTTCTTCTACCTCTTCCCTGACAATCATGAATTTGTTTTAGGTCTGTGTAGACTTGCCTCTTTTGTATATTTCATGTGAAAGGAATCAGGCAATATGTGACATTTTTGTGTAGCTTCTTTGACCTATTTTAATATTTTCATGCTTTATCTAAGTGGTAGTATGTATCAGTACTTCATTCCATTTCATGACTGAATAATATTTGATCACATACCCACACAGTGCTTTGTTTATCTACTCATCATTGGTAAAGTAGCCAAACATTTGGGTTGTTTCCACCATTTGGCATTTATGAGTAGTGTTACTATAAATATTCATGTACAGACTTTTGTATAGACAAATGTTTTCATTTGCCTTGATATGTAATGACAAGTAGAATTGTTGGGTAGCAGAATAATTTCCTGTTCATATTTTTGAGACACACCTACTTCTCAGAACTGCACTGTTTTCATGTGTGGGAGTTGCTAACTCACTGAGTCCTTGTCAATACCATTTATGTTTCTTCACTGTGGGTTAGTCTCATACATGGAAAGCTCATGCTAATCCATTTGTTAGTTTAAAGCTATAAACAGTGGAATAATGAGGCACCTCTCTTCCACAGCTTTTACTTCTCATATAAGGCAGATCTTCATGCACTGTGAATGGAATTATGCATCCATTATTTTTAAAACATTCAGATTTCTTAAAAAGGGCAAACTATACTTGAAAAAAGAATACCTAGAGGCTGGAGCCTATTCTGACACAGGAAGCTGGATTTTTATTGTTCTATTATTTGTGTTCTACTCTACTCGTGTCACACTAGGTCTAAGTTTTTAAAAAATGAAAAGCCAGTGTGATAATTAAGGGACATGCCAGCAGATATTATTTTGGGCAATCCCTGTGTGTCTACCAACTGGCATAGGATTGTGATCTGGGAGTCCAGATGGTTCAGATAAAGGCAGAGGAATGATGCACTCTAGGCTTATTCAAAATTGACTTATATATAAGCCTGTTTATTACTTTCTGATTAGACTTTTGCTTACTGTGTTTTATTATTTTTTGTAAGCTAAATATATAAGCACCTGACAGTGATAGAGGAACACTAGAACTTTAGTTGTCCTGTCTTTTTTTTTTTTCTGAACCCAGATCATAATTGAGGCTGAATACTACTTCAAAGGTTTCATCAAGATGCCAGTTTTTTCTGGCGGGTTAAAGTGGAACCAAGCAGGAGTACATTAGAAATGCTCCCATTGATGCCTATATTTTGCCCCACTTATCTCTTGCCCCATTTTCTTTTTTTTTTTGGGGGGGGGG
>NW_012267306.1:1563469-1573849 GCF_000151885.1 Dipodomys ordii
GTAGAGCGCTTGCCTTGAGCTGAAGAGCTGAGGGACAGCGCCCAGGCCCAGAGTTCAAGCCCCACGACCGACAAAAAAAAAAAAAAAAAAATTATTTTTAAACGAAAATTAGGGTAGTAATTTTTTATTAGAGATTATTTTAGGATCTTCTCAGTTTAACAAGAGATCTCAATTGCCAGGAATCAATGGCTCACACATATACTCCTAGCTACTCATGAAGCTGAGATCTGAGGGTCACAGTTTGAAGTCAGCCTGGGCAGGAAAGTCTGTGAGACCCTATCTCCAATTAAATACCCAAAAAGCTGGAAGTAGAGCTGTGCCTTGAATACAAAAGCACAAGAACAGCACCCCGGCCCTTAGTACATACCCCCAGACTAGAGAACTCAATTTAAGGAGACACTACAGATATTATTAATTTTGCTTTATATAATGAAGTTTGTTTTGCAAAATTTTCAGTTGCCTTTCAAGAAAGGCAATATATTCAATTTCCATATAAGTAAGATTAGTTTCCATAACTGAAGATACTGGTTAAGGTAAGTATGTACCTACAGTTTTTTTAGAGTCTACAAAAATTTGAGATAATTGGGACTTTGTCCCTCTTTAAAGCATTCATTTCTTCACAAAACAAATGATTATTCAGCAGTTATGTGGAGGCAGTGTTTGCCCACTGAGCAATGAGCAAAATTTTGTTTTTGCAGCTTATATTCTACTAGTAGAAAGAGACAGCAAGCAACTAGACACATCTAGTGTGAAAGCTACCCCAGGTGGTGGTGTTTACTATGTAGAAAGAAAGTAGAAAAGAGGCATGGGTAACTGGAGCAGGTCATTGATGGCATTGTCAGGCAAATTTTTTTTAGAAGACTTGGCATTCTGACAGAGGTCTAAATGAAACAAAACTTGAGATTATCTAGGGGCAAATGTTCCAGGCAGAGGAAATTCCAAAAGTAGGAACTTGTGGTGTGATATTTATTCCAACACACACTACATTTATTTATTTATTTATTATTTATTTGGGGGGGTCTGGTTGTGGGGCCTGAACTCTGGGTCTGGGCGCTGTCCCTCAGCTCTTCAGCTCAAGGCTAGCACTCTACCACTTGAGCCACAGCGCGACTTCCGGCTTTTTTCTTTTTGCTTATGTGGTGCTGAGGAATCGAACCCAGGGCTTCAGGCATGCAAGGCAAGCACTCTACCACTGAGCCACCTTCCCAGGCCCAACTACTTTAATGTATATGTAAATATATATTTTGAAGAGACATATACTTAAAATATATTTCTCTGATATATATTAAAACTTTCTGTGTTTCATTTCAACTTACTAAAAAAAAACAAGGTTTTACTTTATCTCAACTCTTAACTTTATTTTACTTAATAGGGTCCTGAGTTACTCAGCAAATATATTGGAGCCAGTGAGCAAGCTGTTCGGGATATTTTCATTAGGTTGGTTCTTTATGAATATTTTTAAGCAATTGACTCCATTATTATTTACCAATAAGTGCCTTTTTAAAGAACATATTCTGATATATATAGGCATTATTAATAAACTAAAGGATAAGATTTCTCTGTTTTACCAAATACTACTTAAATATAAATATTTCCAGTATTAAATTTTGGAGCTTATTTCTGTTGTATTAATAATGAAGTTTCTTTTTAATGGAATAATGACGGCATAGTGCTTTATACATGCAATCCCAGCTACTTGGGGAGGTAGAGATTGGGATGCTTGCATTTCCATGCCAATCCAGGCAAAAAGTTAGTAAGGACTGCCTCTCCTCCCCCTCCCCCCACCTCATCTCATCCAAAAAGATGGCTATATGCTTGTCACACACATTATTCAGGAGGCCTGAGTAGGAGGATCCATGGCCATGTTGGCCCAGGTAAAAACACAAAACTCTATCTGAAAAATAAAGCAAAAAGAGCCAGAGGAGGCATGGCCATCTAGCAAGAACGAGGCCCTGAATTCAAAGCTCAGTACACACAAGAAAGCAGAATCTTAAATGGTTATTCAAATACACTTCAGATTCAATTTTTATTGTTGTTATTTTTGTCTTTTTTTGATACAGTATCTTGCTTTCTAGCCTGCTGGCCTGAAACTTCCTATGTAGCTTCTGCTGTCCTCGAACTAATAATCCTTTTACTTCAGCCTTCTGAGTATATGAAGCAAATAATTATTTCTGACATGTCTCTTACATTTCTAAATTCTAAGTTCCTTTTCCCTCAGTTCTGAATTTGTATGTTACATATCAAGATATATATATGGCCAATTTAATTAAAATAGTGTTATTATTTTGATTATGCATAAAATTGTATGTGAGTAAAGAAAATAATATTTAAAGGTAAACATAGTTGCTAATTTATTTTGAAGTATACAGTTAGGAGGACAAATATTATAAGCTTAAACAATTTTTTAAAAAATAGTAAAATCAACGTGTATCCACTACCCAACTTAAGACTAGAATATTACCAGGAAAATGGTTTACTAGAAATAAATACCACCACTACATTATTGATAAAAAGGCTTAACTAATCAAGAAGATTATGTGATTGTAAAGTTATTTGTATCTAATAATGCAGCTTCAGAATACTTAAGAATGAGGAAAAATGGACAGATCTACCTTTCATAATAGGAGACTTCAGCATTTCTTGGTAATTGTTGGATTGAAACAATAAAATCATAAGAGGATATTTGAGCAATATAATCAATGGGAATAGTTTGATGAGCATTTTAGATCATGCACCCAACAACTGGAGAATGTATTCTTTTCAGGCCCACTTAAGCATTTAAAAAAATGAGCTACTCATGAGACCAAAAGGTTTCAAAGAAACAATATTGTACAGACTATTCTCTAACAACACAGTTAAATTAAATAATAAAACTCTTGCTTTGTTGGTAATATTGGTGATTGAACTAAGGGCCTTACATTTGCTATTTCAGAGGTTAAGTTTGGGAGGTTTGAGGCCAGTCTGGGCAGAAAAGTTCAGGAAGCCCCTTCCAAATGACTGGACAGAGTGGCTTGAACCTTGGTTTACTGTGAAGATGAGAAAAAAAATACCTGTGTTTGTATGTATATGTTTGTAAGTGTTTATACATGAAATTAGTTTGCAGCTTTTAAGCTCTATTCAAATGGCAATGTTTGCTTTTCTCAGAGCACAGGCCGCGAAGCCCTGTATTCTTTTCTTTGATGAATTTGAATCCATTGCCCCTCGAAGAGGTCATGACAATACAGGTGTTACTGATCGAGTGGTTAACCAGTTACTGACTCAGTTGGATGGAGTAGAAGGCTTACAGGGTAATCAGCATAAATGCACAAATATACTGTCATAACAAGATTGTACTACATTATAGTTTTTTTTCAAGTGTTGTTTTTTTCCTCCCTTAGGTGTTTATGTGTTGGCTGCCACTAGTCGCCCTGACTTGATTGACCCTGCCCTGCTTAGGCCTGGTCGACTAGATAAATGTGTATACTGTCCTCCTCCTGATCAGGTGACAATTTCATATTTAGAGTCCAAAATCCAACAAATGCTACACTCTTTCCTTGTGAACTTTCCTTCTGCCAGGTGATAGCAATTATCCTTAGAAGACTAGCTTTCTTAGGCAAGGGCTTTAGTCACTGTGTGCCCAAAGGGTAAACAGATTCTGAATCAGATGCTAAGTTTTTTTCTTTGGCCTGGTCATTTTCCTACAAGTCTAAACACTTCTTAACCTTGCAGTGTTCACCAACTGGAAAAAAAAAAAAAAGGCAAGAAACCTAAAGTGTTACATGTCATCTTCTCTGTATTCAAAATCACACACCTGGGCTGGGAAGGTGGCTTAGTGGTAGAGTGCTTGCCTTGCATGCCTGAGGCCCTGAGTTCGATTCCTCAGCACCACATAAGCAGAAAGAAAAAAGCCGGAAGTGGCGCTGTGGCTCAAGTGGTAGAGCGCTAGCCTTGAGCTAAAGAGCTGAGGGACAGCACCCAGCCTAGAGTTCAGGTCCCACAACTGCCAAAAAAAAAAAGTAGCACACACCCCATTATTCTGTTAAATAAAACAACAACAAGAACAAACAAAACAAAGCATGGATACAGAATCAAGCATATTTGAATAGTAGGAATGTGATCAAGTTAGAATCACAGTGATAAGGTTTTTAAAAAAAAACTTGTAGTTACGTGTTAACCAAATCTTGTTCTCAAATTTAAGATTAAAGGAAGATCACATAAACAAATTGTCAAAGGTATAAAATATCATAATATGTCACATGTAGCAACTATTTACATTATTTAAATTGTTGTTTATTGGAACACTTACTCAAATCTAGAAAATAACTAGTCTGAGTAAGACAGTGATTTACACTAAAACAGTTACCTGTTAATTTCACTGATTTTCACTGATGTCCATTCCATTAGGGAAAAGATTCCAAAGAAAATAAATAGACTTTTGTATGGTTTTCCACTTGTAAAACTTTTTAGATAAGTAAAGTTAATTTATTTTTAACCTTTGGCAATACTTTTTTAATAAAATTAATTCATAAAATTTTATTTTTTATTTGTTAAATCAATTCACTTTTCTTCCTTCAGGTATCACGCCTTGAAATTTTAAACGTTCTCAGTGACTCTCTGCCTCTGGCCGATGATGTAGACCTTCAGCATGTGGCGTCAGTCACCACCTCCTTTACCGGGGCTGATCTGAAAGCCCTGCTTTACAATGCCCAGTTGGAGGCTTTGCAGGGAAGGCTGCTCACCAGCGCGCTCCAGGTGAGTGGTGTGAAAGAACAGGTGAGCCTCGTGCTGGTAGCTCACACCTGTGATCCTGTCTACTCGAGAACCTGAGATCTGAGGATCACAGTTTGAAGCCAACCCAGGCAGAAAAGATTGTGAGAATTTTGTCTCTGATCAACTACCAAAAGCTGGAAGTGAAGCTCTGGCTCAAGTAGTAGAATACCAGCTTTGAACAGAAAAATAGAAGAAACAGCTGCTGGGCCCAGAATTTAAGCCCCAGTACTGGCACCAAAAGCAAAACAAAGCTCAGTTCAGTGTCAGACTTTCAACTGTGAAATATCCTAGTTTTAGCAACTTTGATAAAACTTCATAGAAATTTAAATGTTCTTTTGGTTAAATGTTCCATAATTGGGTTGTGGGTTCCTTATCCATTTCTTTAACATTACCTCAATATGTGCAAAAATATGTTGGCCTTGGGAAGGATATTATTTAATCTGAAATATGAATTTGTATGAACAGAAAAATAATTGAGGTTTTTCTGCTTGTTTTGTATTGAAAAAGAAAAATCAAAGCACTAGTTGCTCACAACTGTAATCCTAGCTACTCAGAAAGCTGAGATCTGAGGATTACAGTTCCAGAGACTCCTATAGACTATCAAAAAAGCCAGAAGTAGAGCTATGGCTCAAATGGTAGAGCACTAACCCCAGGACTGGCCAAAATAAAACTCAATCAAAATAGTTGAATTTGAATGTGAAATAGGCCAGTTAACCTGTAGGAGGCCATCTTGGTTGACATTCCAAGATGTGGAACGCTGTGCAATCATGGATCTTTCCTCGCTCATTCTCATCTGTTTTCCTTTATTTCTCTTCTACTTTCTGTATCTCAGCCCTAGCATCAACCTTTTCTTTAAGGTGTCTGGAGGATTTTTTTTTCTACCCTTGCATTTTTATTTAGTAAATCTATAAAGTTTATAACTGAAACAAAATCAACAGCATTCATACTATAAAGTTCACAATTATGAACAGGAACAAGTAACATAATTATCTAAGTTACACTGAAAAATCGAATGGCATATTCCATTTTATTTTTGATGTGTTAAATTAGTATTAAAAATAAGAAAAACATTTTTATTTTACTAAAAGAACAGCCCACTGTTAAAAGTTTCTTTTTTATTTTAACTTCTAAAGTACAACATAGTCAGTTCAGGGGCTTTGGGTTTTTTTGTTTGAACAAATGATCCCACCGTCTTTCCTACAACATGCTCCTAAACAATCTGCTAGGTTTAACTGATTACATGATTTGAAATGGGGATGGTCTTTCACATTTGCTGCTTATAATTCCTAAGTGGCCAACGTTTAGTATTTTCACTTCTGGGTAAGAGAAAAAGCATTTTGGTCCATTAATTCACCTACTCGCTCCTGGAGGACATTAACCAACTCTGCTATTACAAAGACATGAGTGTCATTGATGTCTTGAATGATGAACTTCTTCCCCAGCGCATTAGACTCATCCAAGTACAGGAGGAACTGCTTCATGGCGGGATCGCATTCTATAAGCACTCCTTTCAAGACGTTGACCATCTTTTCCCAGTCAGAAGGTGCAGATAGCCTCAAGAATGCCCACCTTTTCCCAGTCGCTCAGAGGTTCCCCACGCACGCCTTCCAGCTGGTCCAGCTGGTCCAGCGGCGCCCCGACATCACCGACAAAGTGCGCCTGCCTGGGGGATTTTTTTTGAGGTTTCTTTTGTTTTTTTTTTTATTTGTAGTGCTGAAATTTAACCCAATGTCTAACACATGCTAGGCAAGTGCCCTACCACTGAGCTACATCTCTATCCCTGAAAGATTTTAATTCGTCTAATGATAGAGTGCTTTAGAAATATATATTTGTATGTATATGTATAACTTATATCATGGTTGGTTTATCATTTGGAGGAGAATATATAAGTGGAAAGGCAAAGACAAAACCCAGAGATGTGAGTTCTAGCTTTGTCACAGACCTTTTAGCAAGATGGTTGGTAAGTTAGCTACACATTCCATCATGTCTTTTTTGTGTGTGTGTGTGTCAGTTGTGGGGCTTGAACTTGGACCTGGGCACTGTCTCTGAGTTCTTCAGCTCAAGTGCTCTACCACTTGAGCCACAGTGCCACTCTGGTTTCCTGATGGTTTATTGGAGATAAGAGTTTCAAAGACTTTCCTTACTGGGCTGGCTTTGAATCACAATCCTCAGATCTCAGCCTCCTGAGTAACTAGTATTACAAGCATGAGCCATCAGTGCCCACTGTCTTTTCTTATTTTAATAATTAAAATTTTACTTATGTGCCTCACTTACATGCCATTAGAGAAATGATAGGAGCATGTTAAAAGAATTCTGGGCTAGGAATGTAGCTTAGTGGCAGAATGCTTGCCTCGAACACATGATGCCCTGGGTTTGATTCCTCTGCACCACATAAACAGAAAAAGCTGGAAGTGGCACTGTGGCTCAAGTAGTAGAGCACTAGCCTTGAGCAAAAGAAGCTCAGGGACATTGCCCAGGCCCTGAGTTCAAGCCCCAGGACTGACAAAAAAATTACTGAAGTCTCCTTATATGGCTCTGTTTGTAGGCTGTTTATGTTATTAACTTCTGAGTTGTGAACTACTTAAGTCTTACAACTGCTTCTCCTTTTGTGTGTTTTAGGATCGAAGTTCCAGTTCTGATAGTGACTTAAGTCTGTCTTCAATGGTCTTTCTTAACCATAGCAGTGGTTCTGATGACTCAGCTGGAGATGGCGAGTGTGGCTTAGATCAGTCCCTTGTTTCTCTAGAAATGTCTGAGATACTTCCAGATGAATCAAAATTCAATATGTATCGGCTGTACTTTGGAAGCTCTTATGAGTCAGAACTTGGAAATGGAACGTCTTCTGATCTGGTACCTAGCATATTCATTACTACACAATTCAGAACTAGAACTAGATAGCATCAAACAGTGTCTCCTTACCACTTCCACATATTCTTCCCTCTTGGATATTGGTCTTGTGTTTTTTAATGCCGCTAATTAGTTATTTTAGCCTTTCAAACAGGGATGAAAAAAGGTGATAAAAGTAGCCAGTGACTTTGCTTACCCTTTTACTTGCTTTTTAGGCTCCTCCATAGTGCGAGATCCATTCCATAGTTAACTACAATAGTTGAGGACAATGAGAAATTTGACAAGATTATGTCAACAATTCTTTTTTTTTTCTTTTTGCCGGTCATGGAGCTTGAACTCTGGGCCTGGGCGCTGTCCCTATGCTCTTCAGCTCAAGGCGAGCACTCTACCACTTGAGCCGCAGCGCCACTTCTGGTTTTCTAGTGGTTAGACTTTCCTGCCCGGACTGGCTTTGAACCATGATCTTCAGATCTCAGCCTCCTGAGTAGCTAGGATTACAGGCGTGAGCCACCAGCACCCTGCTTATGTCAACAATTCTTGACCACAAAATTGGAATCTGTGATTCTTTTCAGAAAATATAAAGGCAGTAAAAATAGTTTTATCAAGAAAGAAATATCCACATGAAATTAGGGCCCTATCACTGGTTTTTCTACTTAAATAGTATTCAACGTGTATTTCTCCCCACCCACCCACCCTCAGCAAGGGCTCAGTTATTTTTTTTGAAACATAGAACATTTTACCTGTATTTAGTTATTTTGTTATATATGTGTTATTAATTCAGATTCTAAACTATGAAACTTACCTATTTTGATTCCTAAGAATAATTAGTATTGCTTTAACCATCTTTAATTTTGAGTTCTATCTCGTAATTTCTTTCTAGAAATAAATGTTCTAAAAACCTTCCTATAAGTATTTCCAAAAACTGAGAATAAGACTTACTTGGAACGTAGCCTGTCCATTAATTTATGGGCAGACTCTGTAGCAGCATGGAAAGAGGTGAGGCTCAAGCAGGAAGCACTGAGTTCAAAGCCCCAAAGAAAGAAAAGAAACTCCTCTATTAGGCGGTTTTCACCATAGATTAAAAAAATGAACCTTGGTTTGTAGAAAACTGACATCTTATAAACTTCGCTTAATTTCAGTAAACTAAAATTTGAACTTCAATATATGTTAAAAGTTTGTCTCTCCCTCTTTGGCCCCTCCCCCTCGTTCTTTCTCCCTTCTTTCCTATTTCTGTACCTAACATGCAGAGCTCACAGTGTCTCTCTGCACCAAGCTCCATGACTCAGGATTTGCCTGGATTTCCTGGGAAAGACCACTTGTTTTCACAACCTCCAGTGTTCAGGACAGCTTCACAAGAAGGTTGCCAAGAACTTACGCAAGAACAAAGAGATCAACTGAGAGCAGAAATCAGTATTATTAAAGGAAGATATCGGAGCCAAAGTGGAGTATGACTGCTTTCCTTCTCAATATAATTGTGGAGCGTTTTTTAATGTATTTGTTTTGTTTTTCTCTTTCTGTTCTTTTCTCTCCTCTTCTTATCTGCCTGTAAAGTAGAAATTGGGAGGGCTGAAGTTCCAGGCTAGCCCAAGCTAAGAGTTAGCAAGAACGTCTCTCATTCAATGAATTTGGCATGATGGTACCTCCCATGTACCTGTAACTCCAGGTATATGGCAGGCATAGATAGGGTTATGTTCCAAAGGTAGTCCTGGGCAAAAATACAAGAACTATTTTAAAATAACCGAAGTAAAAGGGCTGAGGGTGTGGTTCGACTGTCCTTAAAATGTGAGGCATTGGGTTCAAACCTCAGTATCACCAAAAAAGAAAATGGATTTTTAAAAATTGTCTTTCCAGTTTTTATGTGTATTTATTTTATTTGCATGTAAGCTATGTTTATAAACAAGGTGTTGAAACATTGATTCAAAAAGTTATGAATTTCTTTGCTTTCAAACAATTATTTTATAAGAAAGGGAAGGTATGCCGCCTATAAAAACTGACAAAAAATAAATGATACTGGGACTGACACTGTTTTCCTCCCACTCCTAAGCTAACTAACTTTCTGTTTGTTTGTGTTTAAGGAGGATGAACCGCTTAGCCAACCAGGACCAATGAAAGCCAGTCTCACTATTAGCCAATCCCACTTAATGACTGCATTCAGCCACACAAGACCATCCATTAGTGAGGATGACTGGAAGAACTTTGCTGAGCTGTAAGTAATCACTTCTCAAAGTGTAGCTGCTATTGCAGGTGGAAGTATTGTTCACTTCTACTTGGGAAGTCTGTCCTTAAAATCAAAGATGACACTTTTAAAGCTGGTGCTGCTGGCTCACGCCTGTAATAATAGCTACTCATGAGGCTGAGATCCGAGGATCAGGGTTTGAAGTCAGTCTGTGCAGCAGACTCCAGTTAATTAGCAAAACTCAGAAGTGGAGCTGTGGCTCAATTGGTAGGGCACCAGCCCTGAGTGAAAAAGCTAAGGGAAAGCAACCAGGCCCTGAGTTCAAGCTCCAATATATCAGCACACCTGCATGCACACACACACACAACAATAACAACTAATTTTTTTTTTTTTTTTGGTCGGTCGTGGGGCTTAAACTCTGGGCCTGGGCGCTGTCCCTCAGCTCTTCAGCTCAAGGCGAGCGCTCTCCCACTTGAGCTACAGCGCCACTTCTGGTTTTCTGGTGGTTCATTGGAGATAGGAGTCTCACGGTCTCTCCTGCCCGGGCTGGCTTTGAACCGCGATCCTCAGATCTCAGCCTCCTGAGTAGCTAGGATTACAGGCATGAG
>NW_012267306.1:1576839-1592092 GCF_000151885.1 Dipodomys ordii
TACAATTGCATGGGCAGGATAATGCGTACATTTCTTACCAAGCATTGCAGCCTCCTCCTTTGTTTACCCTTCACATCCCTTCCCAGCCTCCCCCCTTCCCCCCAGTTTTTTGACTCTTTTAGGAACAAATGCTTCCTTTTCCTAACCCAATTGCTTGTTCTTATTAGGTATGAAAATGACACTCAATTCAAATAAATCCCTTAACCAGAAATGCTACCACATTGCCCAGTATCTATGTCCAACTCCATGTCAGTGGACTTTAGAATGTTTTTCTCTCCCCTGTGTAGCATAATTTTATCTGATATCCTCTTTATCTGTGATCTACATTGTAAAGTTGGCCACTACTTTCTATGTAGAAATGGGTTTATGAAAAAGGAAAAAAATTAAAATATACAAATAAACATGAAACAGTTAAGTGTTGCCTATCTGTACTTAGTCATGAGGCTCTGCTCTGTAATATTCTTCCCATTCCTGACGTCAGCCAGCCCTTCAGTGGATTAGAGATCTTTCTTAAGTAGGGTGGCCTGGAACAATTCCTATTGGAACAAATAGTAAGCGTTCTTGTTTTAACTGTAGCTATACCTTTCCCCCAAACCTCATGGCTAGTTGCAGTGTTTCCAAATTAATGATAATCTGGTGTTAGCTGATAACCAGACATCTATCTTTTCTGACAAAATTGAGGAGACAGGTTGCTTGAAAGTTTTGCGTCATGAGAGTACTAGAGGATGACTGTAATGTACTATGTGTTTTAAAAAGCTAGAGGAAAGGATTTGAAAATTTAGACCATAAAGAAATAACTGAGAAGATAGATGGGCCTATCCTGATTTATACATTACACAATGACTGCAAGTATCAAACATCAATTATTCCATTAATATGCTCTTTTTGTAGCACTAGGGGTTGAGTCTAGCACCATATACATTTTACATAAGATCTCTACCACTTGAACCACACCCTAAGCCATTTTGATTTGTATTTTTGTTTTTGAGACGGATCCTTGATAACTTTGCCCAGGCTGGTCTCAAACTCAAGATCTTCCTGCCTGTCTCTTATGTAGCTGATTACCCAGCAATATGTACAGTTCTTTATATTTCTGTATAATATCAGAAATTTCTAAATTCTGAACTCTATATATGGTGGTATATGCTTCTACAATCAACATTGGGAGGCTGAGGCAGGAGGATTGAGAGTTTGAAGCCAACTTGGGCTACATAGTGAAATCTTGTCTCAAAAACAGAAAAAAAAATACTCTTTTGCACAATTTCTTATCTCTACTTGTTGAGGCTTTTCCTTCATTTAGAAGGAATTGGTAATATAGTCACTCTGGTTGATATGGTGAAGTTCTGGTTCTCTGACAATCCCCATAATGCCTGGTCACTTTTCAGGGTATCTGGGAAATGGCTTGGTAAGTGTGCTTGGATTCTTTGGAAAACATTCATAGCAAGAGCCTATGATATTATAAGACCACTTCCCTAAACACTTGACTTGTTCATTCTTGGCTAAGACCATGATGGTATTATAATAACTCACATCAGAACTGGTTTGCTGGTTGGAGATTTTTTTTTGGGGGGGGGGGGTCCGGGCGTGGGGCCTGAACTCTGGGCCTGGGCGCTGTCCCTTAGCTCTTCAGCTCAAGGCTAGCGCTCTACCACTTGAGCCACAGCGCCACTTCCGGCTTTTTTCTTTTTGCTTATGTGGTACTGAGGAATCGAACCCAGGGCCTCAGGCATGCAAGGCAATCACTCTATCACTGAGCCACCTTCCCAGCCCCTGATTGGAGATTTTTTAAAACTTATTAAGATCTTTGCTCAAATATTTTGGTCTTAAAGACACAGCAACTAGGTGGCACCAAAGCTCCCTGCAGTTTGATAACTGCTGTAATTAACATTTTGTCCTTGCTGCCACCTGTGATAGTCATGTCCATCTGGCCTGCCACATTGCTACTACATGAACTCTGCTTCTCCATAGTTAACCTGACTCCAGCAGAAATAAGCAGATTTCTACTGCAACATTTCCCTCTTGCATCCACTGTTGCTCATTCCATGGATTAGCTAATTTCACATCTGTTCCAATACCTTGCCTTACTATGCCCTGGGAAAGTGGGTGTGAGCTACATGATCTCCATTGCACCAGGTGTATCAATATGACATATTTCTTTTTTTGGGGATGGGGGGTCCGGTAGTGGGGCCTGAACTCTGGGCCTGGGCGCTGTCCCTCAGCTCTTCAGCTCAAGGCTAGCGCTCTACCACTTGCCACAGCGCCACTTCTGGGTTTTTTCTTTTTGCATTATGTGGTGCTGAAGAACCCTGGGCCTCAGGCATGCAAGGCAAGTGCTCTACCACTGAGCCACCTTCCCAGCCCCAATATGACATATTTCTGAACAATGAGTGTAGGTAAGTCCCCAAGGCAGGCTTTGGTTATAGAATAAGGATATATGGCTAGGGCCGTGTTTTAAGAGGCATAGCACTTGCCTAGAATGAGTAAGGCCACAGTTTGAATCTCTAGTATAACGAAAACAAACACAAAACATCTGACACGAACTCTTGCAGCAGTCTGATTTCAGGGCATTAATATGGTCACATGGCTCCCTTGCCTAAACCCTGTGCTAGTGGTCCTGCATAGGGTTGTTTTTCTACGACTGCTCACCTTACTGATGCCCTGCTGTCCAAAGTAAGTTCAGCTTTAGCAGATCTGCCAATTTGCTGTGTCCTTGCAGCCTTTCCCTAGATGTTTATAATCCATGACACCAGGATATATAAGGCCTATTTGGTAACATTGGATATCAACACAACCGCATTAAAAAGGAGTCTTAGACTGTAATCCTAGCCACTCAGGAAGCTGAGATCTGAAGATCACAGTTCAAAGCTATTTCGGGCAGGAAAAAAGTCTATGAGACAACTCCAGTAACCACCAAAAAGCTAAATGTGGAAGTATGGCTCAATAGTAGAGTACTAGCCTTGAGTAAAAAAAACGGGGAACACTGATAGCTCTCATGCTCAGGCCGAATTCTAGCACTAGGACCAGCACGAAAAGACAAAAGATACGGTTCATATACCTGGTATGAAATGAGAGTTTTCAAAACATGTCTAAGGGAGCCACAAACATGCCTTTCCCTTTACTGGTCCATGAGAGCAACTTCATTCCAAACATGTATATTGCATGTTCACACAGGAAAAAGCATACATTCATTATAAAAATAACTTTCTCTTCACTGTTCATATGATTTCACCTACTTATTGTGACCCAAGTTCTTGATAGGGACTGGAAAGGTGGCTCAGTGGTAGAGTACTTGCCTTGCATGCATGAGGCCCTGGGTTTGATTCTTCAGCACCACATGAGCAGAAAAAGCCAGAATTGGCTCCGTGGCTCACGTGGTAGAGCACTTGCCTTGAGCTGAAGAGCTGAGGGACAGCGCCCAGGCCCAGAGTTCAGGCCCTACAACCAACCAAAAAAAAAGAGTTCTTGATGGAAAACTCTGTTCTGGATAAGTCTTTCACAGTGAAAAAACAGAATGATTTGGGATATTTTCACATATTCTTGTTATATAAGAGACCTATTTAAAACTGATCTTTTAAAATCTTGTTAAAACAATAATTGAAACACTTGACTATTCATGATAGAACTGGAAGTTTGAAGCTGGTAGGAGCTAGCACAATATCCACCAGTATTTTAGTTGACAGAATCTAATTTGGACTCCCCACCAGTGAGGACCTTTGCTGTGAGAACTACAAAGGTGGGTAAATAAAACACACATCCTCCATCTTCTTGGGAACACTCCTCCGGCACAAGGAAGATCATAAAAGTCAAAACTGAAGTGCAACCAGAGGATATAGAGCTATGGGAATCTGCAAAAACTTTAGAGACAGAAATAAGGGTGTTGGGCTGGGGATGTGATAGAAAGTATATGAAGTTTTAACTATAGCACAGGAGGCAAAAAAAAGACCTTTAAAAGGTCTTTGGTGGAGTAGGAAGAAACACTATGGACAAGGGCTCAGCACCAGGAAAAAATGAAAGAATAGAGGGTAACAGTTCAGTGGAATGAGGGAGGGCAGGCTGCGAATATGAGGGCAGGCCTAGACAATAGCAGAGATAAACATGAAAACAATAGGAACCCTTGGTATTGGTTTTAGAGGAAAATGAAAATTCAAACTTTATTGTGTAGTGATACTACACAAGAATCTATCAACTTCTACACAAGTGATCAGAGTATATAATGATTCATAAACAAATACATTTTAATCCAAAAAGTTTCAACATTAGGTGGCTCAAGCCTATAATCCTATACCTTCAGGAGCTGAGATCTGAGGATACTGTTCAAAGCCAGCCCAGATAGGAAAGTCATTGAGACTTACCTGCATCTGTATCCCAAAAAGCCAGGAGCAAAGTTGTGGCTTGAATGGTAACAGTGCCAGCCTTGAGCAAAAAAATAAATATTACTCAAGGCCCTGAATTCAAGTCAAGTACTCACCAAAAATAAAAAATAAAATAAAAAAGGGATTGAAACACTACTATAGCATTTCTAAAGAGAGATAAAATTGAACAAAGATCTGTCATTGCCTCTTTCCAATTGTACAGAACTGTGTAATTGTACAGAGAAAGGCTCAGTGTTAGTGATGCTACAGCACTAATCATAATCCCATCAGATTCTCAACTTCTCTTGGGGTTGAAATCTGCTGGCTAACTCAGAAAAGGCCTTGCCCTCTCCCTTCCTACCCAAACTGCACCTGCAGTACTTGGCATCCCTGTCCTAAGCATGTTATTAGGAATCTACAGTATGTGGTTTTACTTTGGGGTGGACATTTTTAGCTGTCAAAGCTAATGACCTACCAGTTACTTTCATGTTTGTCAGTTGCTACTGAAATGGCAGTGGGAAAACTTGCACTAGAAATGTCCAGGTTTCCTTTGTGCTCTGTAGGGATGTGTCTGCACTGTAAATGGGTGGCCTAGATGAAGCCCATCTCACAGAGGGAAGTAAGAACAATCAGGAGCAACTCTACTGAAGACAACTGATAGGTCTGAATGCCTGTTGCCTACAGAAGAATCAGATAAAGATTCCTTTTAAGTCCTGGGCTAATAAAATCATCCAGTTGTTTCCCTTAGGGTTACAGCAGCCAGAAGCTTGTCATGACATTTAATAGTGAGAAAGGAAAAAAAACTATATGACTTTGATAAATATTGTTGGTCATAGCCACACTTTATTTGATTAAACCTTTGATCAGAAATCCAAAACTTAATATTTTGTGGTTATATAAAAATACAATCCATTTTATGAGTTTCCAGAAATAAATTATGAAGAAAAACAAATGGAGCCTACTCCTAATGGTCTCTCAGAAATTGCAACCTTGGCCTGGGAAGATACACATACAGAATGCTTACATTCACCTTCAAATACATTCCATTCTTCTCTATCCCTTATAATTTTCTAAGCCACAGGTAGGATGTTAACGACCACAGGTAGAATGTTAACGATTACTAGGTAATTGGGAACACACTTTTTAGTTATTTTCCCATAGAAGAATTTCATGGGCTGGGCGCTGGTGGCTCATGCCTGTAATCCTAGCTACTCAGTAGCTGAGGATCATGGTTCAAAGCCAGGCCAGGCAGGAAAGTCCGTGAGACTCTTATCTCCAATTAACCACTAGAAAACTGGCAGTGGTGCTGTGGCTCAAAGTGGCAGAGCGCTAGCCTCGAGCAAAAGAGCTCGGAGGCAGAACCTAGGGCCCCACATTCAAGCCCCACGACCAACCCCCCAAAAAATTCATGAAGGAAGTGTCTGGTATTTTTCACAGTTGTATAAATATAAGAAAATGAAAAATACAGTTTTGAGTTTTTTTGTTTTGAACCCAGGGTCTTAGGCATGCTGAGTAAGGGATAGATTACTGAGTTTCCCAGCCTCAGTTTTAGTTGTAACTACAAGTGGTTGGCAACTGTCTCCTTAATTGTTATTGCAGGAGTAGGTCCAACATGAGTCCATATATAGCCCTTCTCTGGTCTGGTGGGGACAGTGGGAAATGGTGATGACCTTGACTTGAAATACTCAGAAGGTGCATGACAAACAAATTCCAAGTATTCCATCTTCCTCGGTAGGTCTTCCTCTGGCCCTGGAAGACAGTCAATGGAGAGGTTAGAATCAATTTTGAATAATATATATATATATGTAGATGTATATATATGTATATATACATATGTGTGTATATACATATATATACATATTTGACTCAACTGAGAAATGGGTCTGAAAATATTGAACACTTAAACAGCTTGTGCTTGAACTGTTCTACATAATATGTGTGTGTGTGTGTGTGTGTGTGTGATGAATCCTCACAAAAACCCCAACTAGGCAGCTATGATTCCCATTTTGCATATGAGCATAGTAAGGTGAATAATTCAGCTCTTCAGCTCAAGGCGAGTGCTCTACCACTTGAGCTACAGCGCCACTTCCGGTTTTCTGGTGGTTTATTGGAGATAGGAGTCTCACGGTCTCTCCTGCCCGGGCTGGCTTTGAACCGCGATCCTCAGATCTCAGCCTCCTGAGTAGCTAGGATTACAGGCGTGAGCCACCAGCGCCCGGCTGATCTTGACAAGTCTTACAGCTGATAAGGGGCAGAGCTGTGGACCCAGTAGTTTGTCTCCAGAGCCTATGTTCTGCTCTCTGTGCTGGACTGCTTCCTCTAGGGAGACACTGCAGAATTTTAGGGTCAGAAATGGTAGAAGAGGAGCCCCGGGAAGGGGAGGGAAGGAAGGAGAAGGTAGAGAAGAGGGGCCAAGCAGATTAATCTATTCTTTTACGTATATCTAAGAGTTAACTAAGTTCAAGACGTTACACCAGTTATTAAACTCACCTATGATATAAGATGCAGGATCAAACTGATCTGTGGGGCTAGACAGAGTAGGAATGAGCCATGTCAGTGCTGCGCTCTTCTCACAGTACTGGTCCTGGATAAAACCCCTGATCTGAGCATAGTAGAGCTTTCCATCTTGTTCATCAATCACAGAAACAACATCACCAATTTGGTAATATACTCCCTGGGGGAAACAATACCATATTTAAAATAAAAATACAGCAACACGGCTATGAATGTAGCTACTTTAATCACATAGCAGTTTTCAAAGTAGTCAATATAAGGTCTAAGGTATTAATGTTTATGTTTGTACTTCTCTCTTTTCTTTCCTTTTCCCTTTTTCTTTTGTGCCAGACCTGGGACTTAAACTCAAGGCCTGAGCTTTTCCTTTTTTGCTCAAGATTAGCACTCTGCCACTTGAGCCACAGCTCCATTTCTGGCTTTTGCTGGTTATTTGGAGATAAAGAGTCTCATGGACTTTTCTGCCTGGTTTGGCTTCAAATGGTGATCTTCAGATCTCAGCCTTCTGAATAGCTGGGATTACAGATGTGAGCCACCAGTTCCCAGATACTTGTTTCATTTTTATTTTTTATTCTTAATTAATTTATTTTATTTTATTTTTATTTGTCGGTTGTGGGGCCTGAACTCTGGGCCTGGGCGCTGTCCCTGAGCTCTTCAGCTCACGGCTAGTGCTGTACCACTTGAGCCATGGTGCCACTTCTGGCTTTTTCTGCTTATGTGGTGCTGAAGAATTGAACCCAAAGCCTCATGCATGCGAGGCAAGCACTCTACCACTAAGCCACCTTCCCGGCCCACTCATTTTTATTTTTTAAAGTAATTTTACTTAATTTTTGGTTATGTGGTACTAAGGAACTGAACCCAGGGCCTCATGTATGCTAGGCAAGCACTCTGCCACTAAGCCGCATTCCCTGCCCTCGTTTCATTTTTAAATGAAATGTGCAGATTTGCAAGCACATATGATAGCTTGTACCCAGAGCATGAACATTTGTTCATGTAACTTCTTTGATTTTGTGTTAGGACAATAATGTCTCTAATTTAAAAAAAATCTTGACTTCACTTCTTACGAGTCATTTTGGTTTATAGCAAAATGCCCCTCCCCAACACATGTGTGTCCTTCATCATCAATGATACTACTAGCATGGTCACAACTGATGAACCTACACTGACAAAACACTGGCTGAAAGCCCATAGTTGACCTTAGGGTATAAGCTTGGTGGTGTATATTCTGTGGGTTTCAGCAAATGTAAAATAACATAGATTCATTATAACGGCATCATAGAAAAGTTTCACTGACTGCCTAACATTCCTCTGTGCTCCACGCTATCCCACTTTTCTTACCTAGCATCATTATCCTATACAAAGTTTATGGGATGTACTGAAAGCCACATAAGGCAGAGAGTGCAGCCTGCGTTCCAACGCCAGCTCATAGGTCTTCCCAGTGCTTACTTGTTGGGCATATACTGTATACACGCCTCTTCCAACCACCCAGCTAAAGAAAATAGACACCAAAAGTTCGTGTGAAATGAAATGACCAAAATTTTTTTTATTATAACCACTATCAAGATTTGTTACTCTCAATTTGCCATACATTTTCCTGACTCAAGACTGCCAGTCTCTTCTGCTTCCTATTCAGTTTTATATCTTCCCACAATGTAATTACTGGCATTTCTCATACTCAAGGATTTTTGTCCTATTCATTTCCTAGCCAACTAAATAATCTGTACAAGTCCCATATTAAATTCTCCCTATGATTCTATTTATCCATTTCCTGGGTCTTAAGCTGAAAACAATATGACATCTGAAAATCCATAATAGTGGACATAAATAATTCCAATATTCAGCAATTCCTTAGGTAGGCCCAGGTCTCCACAGACACCCTGCAGAATCAGTATGAGACGGGGCTTTATAAAACATCAGGGAAAGTTGCTGGGTTGTATACTTCAATCATAAAAATGATTCTGAAGAAATATTTCCAGTATCTGAACTGTAACATGAATACCTAATAGGCCAAGTGTGTCCTCAGAGTCTCTTATCCATGTGTCTGAAGTAGCTGTAGCATCTGGATCATGATGGACGAGTAGTCAGCATAGGCCACCACAGTCTATTCCTTATAGTTCATATCCATCAGCAGTGGGTCCTTTCTCCCAGATACCATTCTAAAGCTCTAAGCTATTTATCGGATAGTTTGTGTTTATGATTGTCTACAAGTATAATCATGTCCAAATTATACATTATATTGCTTATTACAGGCACTCAAATTACATGATGAATGAATATTAATCCCAAATATACGATACTGTGGAATGCAAAGACAATGTCTTAGTGAAAGAATTCAATGGCAAGCCATGCCTGGCACACAGCAGGTATTCATAAGCATGTGCTGTATACAATAGTTCCCCTTATTTGTGAGTGACAGGCTCCAAGACCGCCACTACATACCTGAAACCTTGGTCACTACCAAGTTCTGTATATTGTTTTCTTTGTGTGCATGTATATTTATGATAGTTTACAATTTAGGTAAAGTAAGTGATTAGTAGCAATAAGAGAATGGTTATGACAATATTTTAAATGGATAAATTATTTCTAGAATTGCCAACTTCACATTTTCACATTGCTACTGCCCACAGGTCACTGAGATCTTGGACAATGAAATTGCTAAGAGAAGCCAAGGTGGTGGATTAGAGCAAGCAGCATTCTCCAAATGCCAGAGGAAATGAAATTCCTAGCGCAAAATTTACTTTTAAAAGTGCTCAGTGATCTAAAAGAAGAAGCAAGCAGATAAATGAAGTAAGGAAATCAATGCAAGACCTGGACAAGAAAGTTAGATATACGGAAAAAGAGATAAACAAACATGGGAAAACCTTGAACATCTGGAACATGATTAATAGACTAAACATAGAATCCATGTTGTAAAGTTGGCTGCTGAGGGCTTATACATGTAATCCTGGTTACTCAGGAGGCTGATATCTAAAGATAATACTTTGAAGCCAGCCTAGGCTAGCTCTCATCTCTAATTAACCACCAAAGAGCTAGAAGAAGTGGTGCTATGGCTCAAGTGGTAGAACACTAGCCTTAAGCAAAGAAAACTCAGGGACAGTGCTCAGACCCAAAGTTTAAGCCCCAGGACCTGAAACAAAAGGAAAAAAGAAAAAAAGAATCCATGGTACGGAAGAAGAAGCTAAGATGCAAACAAAAGGCACAGGATAACTATCCAATTAAACTATAGCAGAAAAATCCTCAAATATTAGCAAAATGTAGAAATATAAATATAGGGGGTATTTGGAACACCAATACCCATGGCCAGAAAAGAATAGCCCCATTCCACAATATAGTTAAAATGCCAAGAGTATAGAACAAAGAATAGATACTGAAAGCCATAGGAAAAAAATGCCAACTTACTTACAAACATCAGAATTACCTCAGACTTTTCCATAGAAACCCTAAAGTCATGAAAGCATCAAAGTAAAAGTAATAACTGCCAACCAGGAGTAATGGACCCAACAAAATTGTCATTCCAAGTTGATAGATAAAGGAAAACCTTAAAGGATAAACATAAGCTAGGGATTCATAACCACTAAGCCAGACCCGCAGATAATGCTCAAAGGAAAACTGCACACAGAGGAGGAAGATGATCACAAAAATGAGAGATCAGGAAGAAATAAGTTTCATAAGAGGAATAGATTAACACATGAGAATCAGAAAAGAAACATACTCAACAAACCAACAAAATCTTAAGTGAACAAGGGTTTTGGTGGTGGTGGTGGTTTTTTGATTTTTGGTTTTTTGGGGTTTTTTGTGTTGTTGTTGGTCATGGGGCTTGAACTCTGGGCTTGGGTGCTGTCCTTGCGCTCTTCAGCTCAAGGCTAGTGCTCTACTGCTTGAGCCACAGTACCATGTCCAGTTTTCTAGTGGTTTATTGGAGATAAGAGTCTCCAGACTTTCTTGCCAGGGCTGACTTTGAACTGAGACCCTCAGATCTCAGCCTCCTGAGCAGCTAGAATTACAAGCGTGAGCCATCAGTGCCCAGCTGTTGTTGTTTTTGCCAGTCCTGGGGTTTAAACTCTGGGCCTAGGCTCTGTCCCTGAGCCTCTCTGTGCTCAAGGCTAGCACTCTACCACTTGAGCCACAGCACCATTTCTGGCTTTTCTGTTTTTTTTTTTGGGTCCGGTCGTGGGGCCTGAACTCTGGGCCTGGGCGCTGTCCCTCTGCTCTTCAGCTCAAGGCTAGCGCTTGAGTCACAGCACCACTTCCGGCTTCTTTCTTTTTGCTTATATGGTGCTGAGGAATCGAACCCAGGGCCTCAGGCATGCAAGCCAAGCACTCTACCACTCAGCCACCTTCCCAGCCCCTGGCTTTTCTGTTTTATGTGGCACTGAGGAATCAAACCAAGGGCTTCATGCATGCTAGGCAAGCACTCTACCACTAAGCCACATTCCCAGCCTTTTTTTTTTTTAAGGAAGAAATAATACCTAAATCAACCAGGAAAATGGCCACAAAATCACAGAGCTAGAGAGGCCTGGGTTGAAGCCCCAGTAAAGACTTCCACCTCATCCCCCAAAAAGAAAAAAAAGAAGAAGAAGAAAGAGTATGAGAAACTATAGGAACACATGGAGATTGAACAGCATATTTCTGAGTGAGCAGTAAATCACTGAAAAATCATGAAGAAAAATTTTTTTAATTACTAGAACTGAATAGAAATGAAAATACAACTTACAGGAATCTTTGAAATACAGTGAACGTGCTAAGAGGAAATTTTATAGCTATGAGTACTCACATTAAAAATCAGAGACACAACAAATAAAAAAACCTAAAGATGCCCTTCAAGGTTTAGAAGAACAAGAGCAAGCCAAATCCAAAATCATTAGATAGAAAACAATAATATCGATCAGAGGAATTAATGAAATATAGACTAAAAGGAAAAATCAGTGAAACAAAGAGTTGGTTCTTTGTAAAGATAAACAAGATTGATAACCCTTTAGCTAAAGTAACTCAAAGTGGCAAAGACTCAAATCAATAAAATTAGAGATAGAAAGGGGAACATTACAGGAGATACCAATGAAATTCAAATGAATATACAGGGGACTGTTTAGAGAAGAGAATTAGGAGGAGGGAAGAGGGACAATGGACAAAGTGATGGAAGAAAGGATATGTTCAAAGTATATTATATACCTACATGAAAATAACAAAGAAACCCATTATTTCCCAAAGGACTTGAAGGTTGTATCTGTTATAATCCCTTCCTAAGATTTACAGTTTAAAAATTTACATCTACTTTCTCACTGAAGTAGCAGATGTCTGAAGTAACACATGTCCTTTGGCTTTGTCCCAAGGGATCATTATCAAAAAGTCTTGAACTCTCTCACCACTAACCTCTAGTAGGTATTAACTCCCATTAATACATTTATTTCTCTGACTTCTATGTACAGATAGTTTAGAATCTCTGTGATCCTCTGCTCTACCTACTAGACGTCATGATCCACACCTACATTCAAACACATTCCACCTCTGTCCTCATCCTTAAATGCCTTCGCATGGGAATGGGATGCCTTACTCTTTCATGGCTCCACACTATACAGTAGCATTTTAAGGACAATTCTTATCATCTGTGTTAAGTAATACTAAGGACCCTCAGATCATATTTCCACAGGTAGCTTCTCCTCCCACCTCAGCTCCTAGATGTTTTACAACAGTCACAAATGGGAAAACAGCTTGGGAGATTTAAAAAAAAAAAAAAAAAGCTCCATAGAAGCTTACCTTGTAGAAGATTGATTCTGCAGTGATGATGGTGGAAACAGACTCAGGAGCTTTGATAGGCTGTGAGAAAAAACACAAACAAAACCATTAGCAACAATCATGGCATATATGTGTGCGTAATATGATCCTCCCAGCCATATATTAGAGTTGTATAATTTGAAAAATTCTAAAATGTATTGTTTGGTGACAAGAAATACAGTAAAATAATAGTGTTATAGCCAGGTAAAATGATCACACCTGTATTCCCAGCACTCAGGAGAATGAGGCAGGTTGATCATGTGTTCTAGACCAGGTTAGCCTATATAATAAAGTCCAGTGTCCAAAATAAAATTCTTCAGTGTACCATCTCTGATATCATTAGTTTAAGAACTGCTGAGAAATAGGGTACCAGGTTCTAATTATGCTGCTGAGATCTAACACAAAGCTCCTCATAACTCCATTAGACATTAACACTTGAATTATAAAAATATACTAGTTCTAATAGCCTGAGCATGACAGAATGGAAGTAATAAAAAATGCACAGGTGAATACAAAGTGAAAAAGTATCTTACTGAAGGGTTCTCAGCAATAGAAACTACAAGCCATTCTCAATTTTGTAACAATCCTGAACTAAGACTTTAGAAACTTTGTGAGTTCTTAGTAATCTATTCCTTTGGAAGGAACTATCATGAAATCCCTACTTACACTTCAATAACATCTCAATGCCACAACATAGAACCTAGGCCTCCTCCATCTACCTTGATATCACCCGTGATGGATACTGTAGATATTTATAATAAAATAATTAAAGAGAATCATCTGCAGTACTAAAAAGGAAAAAAAAGCCTATGATACAAATATAAACAAAGAATAACATGTTTCATCTAGTCAATAAAATGCTTCATCTTAAGAAACCAAATTATAGAATCATATTAGAAAAATTCTGTTAGAAACAAAACTGATTAAGAATTTGAAATCTGCAAAAATATTTATTGCAGGGCCACTCTGCTTTATAAATGAGTATGCTCAATTTAAGAAATGTCTTTACTGGTATGTAAAGGATCCTTATTCTGAAAAGTATTACACTGATGTTTAAAGTCTGTAATAACGTGGAGCACTGGTGACTCATGTTTGTAATCTAAGCTAATCAGGAAGCTGAGATCTAAGGACTGTGGTTTAAAGTCAACTAAGCAGAGAAGTTGATGAGACTCTTATCTCCAGTTAACCAATCAGAAACTGGAACTGGAACTGGAACTGTCTCAAGTGGTAGTACTAATCTCGAGCACAAAAGCTCAGGAACCCTGAGTTTAAGGCCCAAGACCAGTACCAAAAGAAAAAAATCTCTAATGAATAATTGTACATTGTCTCCTAATGGTTCACAAAACTACAGCTGTAAAAAAATGTACTGTCAACTATCATAACTGTTTCTATGGTTTCTTTTTTATAACAGAAAAGGGATAATAGTTTAAATTTTTTATTCATATTCATCAAACTCATCATTATGAATAAGATGTTATAATAGCATAAGAAACCATTAAGGAAACCAATAAGAATATGATCAGTCCCAGTATTATTTTCTTGGATCTTTAAAGAACAAAAAAGTTTCCTAGTGTACCTTCCCATATCAAGAACTTGGTCTGAAAGTGTGGCTCACAGTGCTTGTCTAGCAAGCATGAAGCTGTGCGTGCAAACCCCATGATCACCAACAAATAAAACACAAATCATAATCTCTCCTCTTCCTTTGCAAGGATAACCTGTTAACTAGGACTCAAAGTTAATGCTTCTTTTAGCTTCACATTTTATATTTTCCGAGGGAAAAAGATGAGGGGGGGGGACGGGGGGAGAAAGAGAGACAGACAGACAGACAGACAGACAGAATTACTAATGATATAAACAGCAGACATTCTTTTGGGAAGTCCGCCCCGCTCCCCACGACGTGGCAGCTCGCATGTTCAATGGTGGGGGGCAGCGGCAGCGACGAGGGCACACTACACACAATGCATTGCAGTAAAAGAAGCTGTCCACAATCATCTTACATTTTTTAATTTAAAAATATGTCTTCTCCCTTTTCCTTTAGTGGAAACTTTCTTTTCAGCAGCGGGAGCGGATTTGTATTTGGTGTTTCTGAGACGCGCGGACCTCCTGTGAATTTCTTGTTTGCTCTGTTACACAGAAACAAAAAGAACAACAACAACAAAACCCCACAGCGCTGTAGCGAAAGCAACTAAGAACGGTGCCTCCACAGCCGTCTCCCGGGGATCCAGGGGCCTGGCTATCCGAGGGTATGTGAACATTCACGGGCAGACCCGCCTGCAGGAGCGGGGCTCGGAGCCGCGGGGCTGCTCACACCGGGGCGGACACCGAGCCCAAGTTCAGCTCAGGCAGAAGTGACCCGTGTGTCATTCATCTCGGACAGGACCTACAGCGATCTTCCTCAAGGCGGAAGATGGATCAGACTGGGTGTGCTGTCATTTCCCATGCCCTAATGGCCGGGCGGCACGGCCTCCCCGACGCGTCGCGAGCAGACTCCACTACCCCGGGAGACTCGGCCAGGCCCGCGCTGCTTCCCCCGGGGCAGGGTTCTCCCGGGTGCAGAGGCGGGGCCCGGCCTCACCTGCTTGCCGCCCCCGCCCCCGTTGCTCTGCGGAGGGGCGGCC
>NW_012267306.1:1592157-1670169 GCF_000151885.1 Dipodomys ordii
CGCCGCCCGCGCCGCCCCGGCCCGTGCAGTGGTGGCACAGGATCTCCCCCTGCGGGCCCTTCTTCCACATGGAGGACGACGTGGTCTTGCAGACGCTGCAGGTGGGCTTCAGGCCCAGCGGCATGGTGGCCGGCTCGGGCGGCCCCCGCGGGCGGAGCGACACGGGAATGGCGGTCGCTTGTCCCGGCCGCCCTCAGGCGGGCCCGTCACCCAGACGACAGGAAGAGCGGGGAAGGCGAGGGCCGCGGGACGCGGAGTCGGCCGGCGCTGGGGATCCGGCTGCCACCACTGCCCCCTGCAGGCGGGCGGCAGGTCGCGGCCGCCCGGGGCCCAGGACGGGCCTGGGGGCGCGGGCGGGGCTGGAGGGGAGGGAAAGGGCGGGCGAGGGGCGGGGCCTGTCCTATCAGGGAAGGAACCTGAGAGGGCTTCCGGAAGTGGGCGGGGCCCTCGCCCCTGCCAGACGCACACCCCACTCCCTGACAGGAAGTGTCCCTCCCTCCTGCAGTTCCGCTGACGGTCGCCTAGGGGAGCAGTTCCCAAACTTCTCGGTAGAAGAGTTGAGTTGCCAGGTAGAAGGCAGGACGCTCTGCTAAATATGAATTTCAGATTTAAAAACATCGAATGTATTTTTCTTTAGTGTGAGTATCCCATGTAATAATCATTGACTGAAATTCACGTCCTGTGATTTTTATTTGCTACGTCTAACAACCTGACTGAGGTCGTCTTGATGCTTTTGAAAATTACAGTCTGAAACTCTCCACCCAATAGTTTTGTTTATGTGAGCTATGTCCACGGGAGTTTATATATTACAAGTTAAAATGCAAACATTCTTAACTCTTAAAATATAAAGCACGCATTTAGTAGGGCTTAAGGTGATGGTGCTATAGTGTATGTAGCTGCGACACCACTGAGAAAATGGGAGAGGAAAAGTCAAACAACTGGTTTAGCATTGCTGGTAAATAGTTCTGACCCTAAGGACTTGCTGAAAAGGACCTTGGATCACACTCCAGAACGAATGGCGGGCCTAGGACAAGCTATTACAAGAAGACAAATGGCCTCTATTAACATCACTAGTCAGAACGGATCTTTTCAAAGAGAGGAGTCTCTTCCCAGACTTACATATACCCTTCTTCGTGATCCTTGGATTCCTAAACCTAGCAGCCTTCGCTCAAGCTATTTGTCTTGTCTACCAATCATTCTTTATTCAAAAGGACATACAATAGCTTCTATTTCTTCTCTATTAGGTTCTCCTCCTCCTCTTCCACCTGCTAATATATCTTTTCTACCTACCAAGGTTTGCCTCCTTTTGTGCTTTAGCTCCAAATTATTCCTCCCATTCACTGAAAAGTTTGGACTCTAATTTACTACCTTCCTCTCCACCACAGAATATCATCCTTGGACTGGCCAAAATGCAATCTTCTTCTCAATTCCTTATCCCACTCAACTCCATGTTCTGTCCTGTTATGTTAGCTCCCCATACTCTGGTTGTAGCTTCTACCCTCTGTGATCATCAGAGAGAAATATCTTTTCAACCTTGTTAACTTCTCTGCAACCTAGGAAAATGAAAAACAATACATATGTGTGTATATATAATATGCAGTGTCCAACTCATACATTTGTAGCTTATTACAATGTAGTAACCACACTCAGGTAACTAAACTGAGAAACAGATGTGACTATTGCAAAAGCTATAGACTCCCACCTTCATGTACTTTATCCAGTTATAGTCGATATAATAACTTATAATAGTATCAATTTTGTAAATTCCCCCCATCAGGTAAAGGAAATTTCCTTCTATTCCTCTGCTCATCAAGAATATGGGGGTTGGAGAGTTAGCTCAGTGGAAGAGCACTTACCTGGCAAGGTCCTCAACTCTGAAAAAAAAAAAGCTAAAAAGAATCAAATGGTTCTTTCTCTCTCTCTTTCTCCCTCTCTCTCTCTGAGATGATTATGCTATTTCTGAATGTTAAATGAATATTTCAACACTTGAAATCAGTCAACCTTGGTTGTGATGGATTATCCTTTTTTTATATTGTGGTTTTGTTTACTACTGTTTTGTTTCAGATTTTTACATCTATGTTCAAGAGTGATATAGGCTTGTAATTTTCCTTCCTTGTAATATACTTGTCAGATTTTTGGTATGTCCACCAAGTTAGAACTTAGCAAGAAACTATTAGAGGTTATTAGGTACTGATACAAAAAAAACCCTCAGATATTAAGAAAAAATTTACAAAGTAGTGCATAGGGCAATATGATTATTTTGTGTAAATTTAAAAGTTCTCTGTGTTCCATATATTTATTAGAACTAATCAACTTTGGCAATTGATTTCAACAGGAGTGGCCACAGGGGATTTGATGTTGTTGGTTGTTGTTGTTTGGTCTGTCATGGAGCTTGAACTCAGGTCTGTCCCTAAGTTCTTTTTGCTCAAGGCTAGCACTATACGACTTTGAACCACAGCACCACTTCTGAATATCTGGTGGTTAATTGTAGATAAGAGTCTCATAAACTTTCCTACCTGGGCTGGCTTTAAACCACGATCCTCCAATTTAGTCTCTTGAGTTCCTAGAATTATAGGCATGAACCACTGGTGCACAGCTAAAGGGGAATATTTTAAGAAATCTTGCAGTCTTTTATATTACCTGACATCTTTTTCAGCTATACATGCATTACTTTAATTCTAAAAAGTAAAAATAAAAAGGAGGAGAAAATATCAAATGGAAGACATTTTTCACTTTAAACAACCTCCCCCCTTCCAAGAGACTGAATGAATGGTGGATGATACCTAGTTTAGGAACTGTCAGCTGATTCTCCTCTCTGAGCTCATTTCCTTGCTTGGAAAGCAAAGGTGATATCTCCTAGGTTGAGGCCTGTGAAAATATTATCAGTTATTGTGCATGTCACATAGTTCTCAATTAATGGGCTTTCTCCAAATAGCAGTAACTATAGTATCACAGACTCTACAAATAAGATAACTGAGCAGAGAAGGTGAGTAGAAGGTCAAATACAAAATGAGAGAAATGCGAAGGAGAAAAGAAGACTCCATCAGTGAAAGTATTGACCCAGTGCCCTTCTCCCTCAGCTAATGAATGCTTCAGGAAGACTATAAGCCACAGACCAGCCTTCCTGACATGCCAGGGGAGGAGTCTCATACTGATACAATATCTTAGAGTACATTTGTGCTACTATAGCAAATTACCTGAGACTTGGTGACTTATAAGGAACAGAAATACATATTCCTGATTTCTGGAGACTGGGAAGTCCAGGATGAGTTTTGGTGCATGGTGAAGGCTCACTCCTTCTGGATGACCATGTTGGTGTCCTTCCATGGTGTAAGGTGCATAAGATTGCTAATCCCATTCAGTACCGTTTCACTCTCACAATTCAGTATTATCACACTGGTGATGGGGCTGGGAAGGTGGCTCAGTGGTAGAGCGCTTGCCTTGCATGCATGAGGCCCTGGGTTCTATTCCTGAGCACCACATAAGCAGCAAAAGCCAGAAGTGATGCTGTGGCTCAAATGGTAAAGTGCTAGCCTTAAGTTGAAGAGCTCAAGGACAGTGCCAAGGCCCAGAGATCCGTCTCCATGACCATCCAAACAAAACCAGAAGCAAACAAACAAACAAAATCACTGGTGATTGTTTCGTGCCTATATGTGAGCAACTTGTTCAGGCCATAACACACACAATAAGAGATATTCAGCCTGGAGCCAGATAAAGGATTCAACTGGAGTACGTAGGCATTATTTACTATGCATGGGTTGTCTGAGCATATTGTGATTGTGATTGTGTGTATGTGTGTAAGTGTAAACAATAACAAGTACCTCCACATCTTAAAAATTCACAGTAAGTAAAAAGCATAAGGCAAGATTCCCCCAAGGAATTGTCAATGTCAGCATTTGGTCTTATTTGCATGATTTAAAATATTTCTTAATACTGTCAAGATTAAAAAAGAAACAACTGTATTAAATGTATCACAGGACTGGTTCACCAGTTTTGTTTCTAGGTGAGTATTGGACATTTAGAGGATTTCTTATAAATTTATATTTGGTTTACTCACTTGACAAATGAGAGTATCAAGAGAACATAACTCATAGAGTCAATGTGATTGAATGAGTTAGTACATGTGAGACTGTATCAGTAAATTTATATCAGTAAATGCCTAATCAGTGTCAAATATGAGGTTCATAAAAAGGATAGGGAAGAGAAGGAAGAAAAGACAGGAGAGGAGGAGAAGAAAGAGAAAGTAGAAGAGGAGGAAACAGCAGCAGCAGCAGCAGCAGCAACAGCAGGAGGAGCAGGAGGAGGAGGAGGAGGAAAAAGGAAGAGGAGGAATCATTCCTTTTAACCAGATTATGGTCATGTAATTAAAGTCTGACAGGTAATCATATAAATCATGTAAACTATACTTTGGGGGAAATGTAATTCCTCCATTTTCCTGCTAACATCAACAAACTAAAAAGACTAATGATTGAACAGAGAGAATGAAGGAGACTGATGAACTGTGAGAAGTTGAAGGGAAATCATGGCACCTCTGTCCTGTACTGCACATGTACCTTTCTTTTCCATGTTATAACCTGACAGATGAATTTCTGTGTAGAGTGTGCCCCATGGTGCCCTGCCTTATGCCTTTTAACTTAGTGTTCTCTACCTGAGATGTGCTTCCTCTCGCCCTTCACACCTGACCCTAACTATCTTTGAAAACCTATCTTAGGCCTATGATAGAAATTACGTTGCTGATTTCCTGACTCTTAAGTAGCTGTTCTTTTGGCTGGGGGGGGGGGTAGGGAGGGAGCTTCCCTCCTTCTACCTTAGATATGCACATTATAATATGGAGACAAAAAAGTATATCTTCATCCATTTTTGTGTTTCTTCCACTTTTCCATTCTTTGAATAGAGTGAACAGTGCTAATTAGCAGCTTAATGAAGATAATAAAAAAACAAACACTTTTTCTCAGCAACCACGTTGGACAAGTTTCCATTCCTGTACCCCTCACTGATGAGAAATTCTGGGGAAAGGGGGTTTCATGCTAACTGCTCCCTGTAGTCATCTGACTTCTCCTACTAAGCAGCCTGAAATCAGGTTTCTCCACAGCTTCTCATGGGCCTAGAGGCTACAGGTAGCAATCTCCCTCCAGCCATCAGAAAGACCTGCGCCTACTTTATCATAAATAAATGTTATGTCATTGAGACAATCATGCAGGGTATCTGGAGAATGCTCCCAGTGGGGTTTCTGAGCCTCTTCCTCCTGTAGAGACCAGCAACAGCAGGACCATGCTTCCTCCTGGATGGACAGAGTAAGTTTGCCCTCCTGCCCTCAACATGAATTGGAGATGCAGGTATAATCCCACTGCTAATCCCTACCCCTGAGACCCAGCACAAAGTGCATCAACCAACACACAGCTTGGCACATTGGACTTAACGCAGAGTCCCTCTCCCAGGCGCCAGCGTACCAGGTGCCAGCGTACCCAGCCCACTCCATGCTCCAACTGCCACTCCGTTAACTGTCACTCAGAACTCTGCTTTCCACCCTAGTACTTGCCAATCCTTTGGGTGACTGCTGGCCCAGAAGCCAGGAGATCCTTTTGAAGACCAGGTGAAGGATTCATTTTGTGATTCAGACACCAAACTAATGTAGTTTCCGAAAGGAAAATCAGTTGCCTTTGGTTTTGATTGCTTTGTGTGAGGGCCTTAAAAATCTTACTGGCTTTCCCCTTTCCAATTTGCAGGACACGGGAGAAGAAACCAGATTGGTTATTTGAGCATCTTTTTGCCACAGCTTTAGGTGGAGTTTTCTCAGAGGAGGTCTAGACTTTATCACAAAGAGAAACATTTCATTTTTCTCTACAAAATGTAAACACATTTGCTATTATAAGAAATAAATATTCATTGTAAAAAAAAGATGCAGTATAGAGTGTATTCCACAACTCTGCTGTATCACAAACAACCATCTGCACAATTTGTAGTATATCTCTCCAGTCCCTGGGAGTGTATGTGTAAAAGATGAATGCGATTGAAATATTATTCTCAAATCTTTTTACATTCAAAAGTATATATGACAGTGAACTTTCATATCTGCTTCCATGTGGCACTCTCCTATGTCAAATGAGCCATTTCCCGGCTTCCTGTTAGATGGCTGCAAATTTCGTGTAATTAGGAGTGATGGATGACATACCGAACTTCTCTGTCTGTACCCGTGGGTAGGTTTCTGGGACAAATTGCTGAAATATGTAACGAATGCACAGTTTGAAGCTGGAGGGAGACTGTTGGCTGCTCCTGCCCTGAGGCCACGCTGCCATGTGCTGCCTCAGTGCTGACCTGCCTTCTAGGTACAGTGCCCAGGATTGTTTTGGAAGCCGTGAAAATATTATAATGCTGTGTGAAAAATTAGGAGAAAAATAAGTAAATTAAATATAATTGTGTACATGAGATGGAAGTTCATCTTACTTAAAAGGTTAATTTCATAATCGGATGCAAATTATTTTACAGTATCTATATCTGACCTTATTATAAGTACATGTATATATTCACCATATATTCACTTAACTAGTTAACACCAACTTGGTAAGCACTGAGCCAAAGGAGTTAAACTAGTACCTAAATGTTATGAGGATCATAAGACCACAAGTAACAGTTTTTCTTCTTCTTCTTCAGGAAATGGACTTGGAGGTCAGGGAGCCAACAGACTTTAGTTCTAGAGATAATCTGGCTCAGAAAGAAGAAGGTAAAGACATCCAGATCCGGTCCACTCAGCCCTACATGTCTTCACATGATGACAGGACACAAGACGCCAAAGGGAGACCATATTTACAGGCTACTAAACATGCAAATATGTATGTAGTACAAATTTCAGAAGAGGGAGACTCAAACGAGAACAATAACAATGCCAGCAATCCATTCTCAGATGCATCTGTCCGCAGAGGTGAGAAAAAAGGAATTACCTTTCTAGAAAGGAAGATCAAATGTTGTCTTAAAATAGTTCCAAGGGTGTGGATTGTGGGAAAGATTTAATTTTGTGGTTTGCTTTCTCTACTCTTGCTTCATTATAAAACAAAATATAGGAAGTGGCGCTGTAGCTCAAGTGGTAGAGCGCTCGCCTTGAGTTGAAGAGCTGAGGGACAACGCCCAGGCCCAGAGTTCAAGCCCCATGACCGACAAAAAAAAAAAACAAAATATATGGCTCCTGTAACAGAGTATTCCAAACTTGTCCAGGAAATTCAGAAATTCATAATGAACATATGGTAAATAATTTCTGGATTTTTTAAAAATATGAACTAGTCGCTGATTGTAAATTGTTCATGCCTATATAGAATATATTATTAGCTTAATATAAAAAATTCAGTGTCCTAGGTATTAGTTTTATGTAAGTAAGGAACATATTTAACAGTGAATAATAGAAATCTAAAAATCTATGACTTAAACAAATGAGATTATCTTTTTCTCTCTTAAAACATGATAGTCAAAGTTAGTTTAAGGCTACTGTTACATGGTGCTGGTGTCCATTGGATCACCCTTCCTCATTTTTTTTATGCCTATCCTGGGGCTTGAACTCAGGGCCTAAGTTTTTTGCTCAAGCTGTGCCAGGTGAGCCCCAGCTCCACTTCCAGCTTTTTTTGATGGTTAATTGGAGATAAGAGTCTCACCGACTTTTTTGCCTGGGCTGGCTTTGAACCGGGATCCTGAGACCTCAGCCTCCTGAGTAGCTGATGTTACAGGTGTGAGCCTCCAACTCCTGGTTTAGCTTTCTTAGTGTCTGGACAGTGTGCAGGAGGACTGTGAGGTTGGATCCAGTGCTGCCTCCCCCTGGCCCTCCCCGTCCATCCCGTGACTCATCTAGGGAATTCTAGCCTTCTAGGTAGACAATGGAAAAGGGAAACGCTCAAAGACAAAGGAAGGCCAAGAGAGGCAGCTGCACTGACAACTTGAAAGGGCCTATTCACAAAAAGTGCCCTGAGCTGGTGCTGGTGGCTCACACCAGTAATCCTAGCTACTCAGAAAGCTGAGATCCGAGGATTACAGTTCAAAGCCAGCCCAGGCAGGGAAATCTGTGAGACTCTTATCTTCAAGTATCCACCAGACACTGGAAGTGAGCTGTAGCTCAAAGTGACAGAGTGCTAGCCTTGAACAAAAAAGCTCAGAAACAGTACCCAGGCCCTGAGTTCCAGACCCATGATTGAGAGAAAAAAAAAAAAAAAGGTGCCTTGAGGATCAGCCAAACCTGACCTGGTTTCAGACACTACCCCAGAAACCACATTCAAGAGGTTTTACAATTATATCATTGATGGTATTTCAATCATATAGTCATCTCTGTCTGTGCTTTCTCAGGGGGGCCCAGTGCCAACCCCCTTTAACAAGATCTCAGTCAGAGGGTGGAGAGTGCTACCGAAGCCAGACTGTCCCTGGTGTCATTACTCCAGTGAAGTTATATTCCTAGTTCATACAGGCAGCAGTAAGTAGGTAGAACTGAAAAATATGTAAAGGCTGTCTCACCAATACGAGTGTTATTTATACTTGCTTCTTCTAGAAGGCAGAGCCGGGGTCCTCTCTTGCTATTTATGAACTACATAGCATATAAAAAGATGGATGTGGCACAGAAAAAGGAAAAATTAGCAGTGTGATGGATTAGGAGTTATAGATATGACCACAAGTTTGGTTTTGGTGGTAGTGATGTAGTTTAAACTCAGAGCCTTGTATTTGGTCTATCCTTTGAGCTACATTGCCCAGCTACACATTTTGCTATTCTTTTATTTGGTGGTAATAGAGGCACTTCTGCTTGTGAGGAAGGGTTTGCTACTCAAGCCCATGTCCGCAGCTCTTTTTGCTTGAGTTATTTTTTCGATGGAGTCTCACACTTCTGCATGGGAACAGCCTCTGAGAGAGATCCTGCTGGTGTCTCTCAAGTAGCTGCAGTTCCAAGAGTGCACCATTATTCCTAGTTCTGAGCAACTACTGATTTTAAGGCAGCTGTGTGGATCATTAAATTTATCCCTTCTAAGTTTACAATGCAATGTTTACAAAGTTTAAAAGCTATCACCACAATCAGTTCTGGAACATATTCACAACATGCAGAAAAATCCAGTGGTAATTATTTCTACCCTCTCCCGTACCGCCAGTCACGCATGTGCTTTCTGTCCTAAATGTGTAGATTTCATATAAATGGGAACATGTAACATGTGGTCTTTGGATTTCCTTTCACAAGGCATCTTTCAAGTTTTTCCCCAGGTTGTAATGCATGTAGGACTTCATTTTTGTTTTATGTCCATATAATACTCTAGTGCTTGGATGGACACATTTTGTTACATTGAGTGGTTGACAGAGATTTAGGTTGTTTCCACTTTTTGGTTATTATGAATAAATGTTCAGCCAACATTATATGTGAGCTTTTGTGAAATATGTTTCACTTCTCTTGAGTTGAGCTATATGGTAACAACACATTCCATTTTTTTAAAAAAACAAACAAACTTTTGTGCTTGCTTCAGCAGCACAAATACTAAATTGGAACAATACAGAGAAGATTAGCATGCACAAGGATGACACGCAAATTTGTGAAGTGTTACATTTTTAAAATCAAAATGAACTCCAAGAAATGGAAACAAGAGGTTTTTTTAGTATACTGTTTGTAGTTATTTCTTTTTTTCTTTCTCATTTGGTTTATTCCATGTTGTCACAGTTTTTTATGTCTGTGCCGTTTGTCATGTATATAAGTTTATCTGATTTGGGGAAGGGACGAGGAATAACAGAAATGGTGGGACAAAGGGTGAACCAATGCAACAGGGATACTCACTAGACAGTGTTGGTAATGAACTCTACAACTCAGTGGGGGAGAGGAGTTGGGGAAAGAAAGTGGGAGAAAATGAAGGAGGGGGTAACCCTGTTCTAAAAGAAATGTACTCATTACTACTTACATAGCTGTAACCCCTCTGTACCTCACCTTTACAATAAAATTTAAACAAATTTTTTCCAAAGTGGCTGCACCATATTTTGTTCTAACAGCATGTGAAGGTTTTTGTTTCTTTTCATCCTCATCAACATTTGTTGTTATTTATCCTTTTAGTTGTAGTTGTTCTAATGTATGTGGATTGGTACATTCTCATTCCCCTGAAGACTAATAGTTTCGAGTATCCTTTCACATCGTTTCTTGCCACCCATGTCTTCTCTGAAGGATTACTATTTTCCATCTTAAAAACCAATACCAACAACTAACATTTCATTGTCTCATGACTGTATGGGTTGACTCAACTCAGGCAATCTTCTTCCGCTCATGGCCATTAAGTCTCTTTGACATGGCTGGCAGGTGGTATTGGTCATAGACTTATCTTCTCATGTCCTAGGTATCTCACATTTGTATCAAAAAGATATGTGTCCTGGGCACAGGTGGCTCCTGCCTGTAATCCTAGCTACTCAGGAGGCTGAGATCTGAGGATTGTGGTTCAAAGCCAGCCTGGGCAGGAAAGTCCATGAGACTCTTGTCTCCAATAAACCACCAGAAAACTGGAAGTGGCGCTGTAGCTTAAGTGGTAGAGCGCTCGCCTTGAACTGAAGAGCACAGGGACAGCGCCCAGGCCCAGAGTTCAAGCCCCATGACCAACAACAATAACAACAACAACAAAAAGAAAGAAAGGAAGAAAGGAAGCAGAAAAAAAGAAAAGATATGTATGCTGGTCCCCAGGGTGTCAAACTTCTGCTTGTATTATACATGCAAATGTCTTGTTGTCCACAGCAAGTCATGTGACCACAGGAGGGCATGACTCAAGCTTTGTCCATATTTAATGAGGTTTTTTTTGTATTTAATTGTAATGAGAATTTCTTTATCAGAAAACTAGCCTGGACAGTAATCCTCCAGAGTAACAAGCATGTGTCAGTACATTCATCTTTTTATTGATTAAAGTGGGGTTTCTTGAACTTTTTGCCCAGGCTGGCTTTGACCATGGTCTTCCTGATCTTTGCCTCCTGAGTAGCTAGGATTATAGGCATAAACCACTGAACCCAACTATATCCAACTACTTTAACTTCTGTTCATAGCTTGAATAAAGGATCCATATTCATCCTTTTCTATGTGTATGTTCAGTGGTCCCAGAACCATGTAGTGAAATGCCTAAATCTTTTTTTTCTTTTTCTCTTCATCAAATTGCTTGGCAGAACAATTTGTTGGAATCAATTGACCATAAAATAGGGCTTTAATCTCTAGACTTTGAACTCTGTTCTATGAGTCTACATGTCTGTCCTTTTGAGGCTGGGCCATATTAATATTTATACCTTTTCAGTCTCTGCCACAGTGATTATTTTAATATAGGTACTACAACTTGGACACGTATATTCTGGGATTCTGATTAGAAAGGTAAGTATCATACTTCCTAGGTAGAGACACTGCAGTGTCTGTAAGTTAACTCCTCTAAGTTAACATTTAAAAAAAAATGTTATTCTCGGGTGCTGGTGGCTCATGCTTGTAATCCTAGCTACTCAGGAGGCTGAGATCTGAGGACCATAGTTCAGAGCCAGCCTTGGAAGGAAGAGTCCTTGAGACTCATATCTCCAATTAACCACCTGAAAACCAGAAGTGGTGCTGTGGCTCAAGTGGTAGAGCACTCACCTTGAGCTGAAGTGAGCAGGGACACCACCCAGGCCCAAAGTTCAAGCTCCATGACTGACAAAAAAAAGTTATTATAAAAGTGATATGCAGAAGATTACAGGTACATAAATCAAGTAATAAATACAATTTCTTTTTGAACAAGGTTACCCCTCCCTCACTTTTTATGGGCCCCTACCTTTACTCTCCCAAAGACAGATAAATTTACAAGCAAGACAAAAAGAAAAAAAAACAGCAACAAAGAAAAACCCACTTCTTTCCATTTCTTGGAGTTCATTTCAATCAATATTTTTATATGATCACATAGGCATTTATCTGTGCACATAGGCAGTGTACCTTCTTTTCCTTTGGTCTTACTGTGCTATAACTTAATTTTTTTATTGGTCCTGGGGCTTGCACTCTGGTCCTGGGTGCTGTCCTTGAACTGCTTTTGCTCAAAGAGAGTGCTCTACCATGTGAGCCTCAGTGCCACTGCTGGCTTTTTTGAGTAGTTTATTGGAGATAAGAGTCTCACAAGAGTTTCCTGCCCATGCTGGCTTCAAACCAGGATCCTCAGATCTCAGTCTCTGACTAGCTAGGGTTACAGATATAAGCCATCAGTGCCTGGCTTATAACTTAATTTTAAGCACTTTTCATTTCTTCCTTTTGAAATAAGGATAATGCCACAATGAGAGGAAAATGTCATTGCCAGGGGCATAATCAAAGGGTCTAGGGAGATCTGTGATGTTGGAAAGTTAGAAGCAAAGTCCTTCTGTGAACTGCTTTGCAAGTCATCCACATGGAACTCTTTGGTCTGACTTTTAATTTGGCAGGTTATTTAGCTCCTGTCTCAGTTCATAGAAGAGTAGGGAATCATGTAGGGCAGGTAGGCTGGAAAGAGCAGAGGGTAAGTAGCTCTGCAAACTCTGCTGCAGCACCAGCCCATCTCTAAGGAGGGACCACCTTCTCTCTCCAGCCCTGAGGCTTTGCTGCGTCTTCTTCTGTGCATTCAAGTAGCTGGATCCAAAATGATGGGCTCACCACATACTGGGAATTATTTTGATTCTAAGGAGGATGGGGGTATGCTTAGTATAGAATTATTTCTACTACAGAATTACTCAGATCATTGAGTTTGTCTCTGAAACTTGAATAAACCCTAAGGTCTCCAATAAACACCTTGAACAACTAAGTTGACTCTTTGGTTGTTTGCTTGCTCATTTCATCCTTGGTATGGAGTCTCTCCATGTTGACCAAATGGGTACTGAGCTCCTTCACTCAAGTGATCTTCCTGCCTCAGCCTTCTGCTTAGTTGGGACTACAGGCACGTATCACTGGAACTACAAACAAGTGCCACCACACCCACCTTTGATGAAATGTTCTTTAAAAGTTCTGCAGATTTGTACTTTTGTTGTTACTCCATTTGCTGATGATAAATTAGCACTGCCCATACCCAAAAAGGAAAAATTCACTTCATTTATATCAAAGATAGTTACATTTATAGTTTCATTTTAATATTATAGTATCAAAAATAATGTTTCTATCTCCTCAGCCTTCATTATAAAAGTGTTCCTCATTGTGTCAGCTCAGCTGTTAGTCACTGCCATAATCATCAGTGTGTTTCTTTTCTGGTAAGTTGTTACCATATTAATTCTCTCACTGGATCATCTTGCTTTAATTTTGATCATTTAGGATAGTATGTATTTTTCCTTAACCATATTTTTTGTGTGTGTGGGTACTGGGTCTTGGACTCAAGGTTAGTCACTATCTCTTAGCTCATTAGCTCAAGGCTGGTGTTATACCACTTGAGCCACACTTCCATTTCTATATTTTTTGATGGTTAATGGAGACAACAGTCTAATGGACTTTCCTGCCCAGGCTGGCTTCCAAATTTGAGCCTGAGAACTCAGCCTCCTGTATAGCTAGGAATGCAGGTGTAAGCCACCAGCACCTACACCATTCATTCTTAATCAGTCTTCTAGGTGTCTTCTAGGTGTATTTCTGAAGCTTGGTGTGTGTGTGTGTGTGTGTGTGTGTGTGTGTGTGTGTGTGTGTGTGTGTGTGTGTGTATCTGCTAGTACTGTGGCTTGAACTCAGGGTCTTGAGTTCTTGCTTGACTTTTTGCTCAAGGCTGGCACTCTATCACTTGAGCCACACTTCTACTTCCATTATTTTTTGTTGGATAATGGAGATAAGAAGGTCTCAAGGACCGTCTTTCCTGGGCTGGCTTTGAATTTTAACTCAGCCTCCTGGGTACCTAGGATTACAGGTTTAAGTCACCAGTACCAAGTTTAAGAAGTTTGTGAAGCAACCACTAGACCAAGGTGGTGTAGATTGCTAGAATTTTACTCATCTTCCTGAACCAAGAGCTTGTTTCTCTTAGTTGGGGCACTGTTTTTTGTGTTTTTTTTTTGTCTCCCTTGAGCTACTTTGCAGATGAAATTGGATAAAGGAAAATAGGCGAGATTGTGGAGATTTAGGAGGCTGGAAGGCTGTTAAATCCAGGAATTATAGAGAGAACTTGTGTCCATCACTACTTTTGCATAGCCTCTGAAAATGGGTATTTACAAAATGAATCATGAGTTGATTTACTTCACTTTGCACACATATCTCAGTATTTGTATTAGTTTAAATTTGACTAATATCTGAGCATGGTGGTGCAAATCCTAGCACTCAAGAAGCTGAGACAGGAAGCTTGCAGGTTCCAAGTCAGCTTGGACTACATAGTGAGTCAGCTTGGACTACATAATGAGACCCTGCATCAAACAAAACAAACACAACCAAAAAATACACAATTATTGTTTACCCCAGCTTGTGAAATTATCTTTGATAAATGTGTCTATTTGGAGGGTAGGGGGCTAAGGATTTGAGGCTGTGACTACATGCATAGTAAACACTCTACCACTGAGTTCCTCCTGCAGTCTATTATCTCTCTCTCAAGAACCTTTGCCTCTTCCATCCCCAGCAGTCCTTATTCATCATTTAGGGTTTACTCATGCTTCTCACCATGTCATCTTGCTTCTATTTAAATAGAGAGTAAAAGTCTGCTATCTGTGGTATAAATTTATATTTATTTATTTTAACCAGGAATGATTTAAGGGAGTGGGTATTGGCAAACCGTTGGTTCACCTATGCATTCTTGTAAGTACCTTTAATTGACTCTAATAAAACAGTTTGTCTACTAGCAACTGATGAGAGTGTATTGCCATAAATGATGATAGCTTATTGAGATAAAGTTAAACCCCTTGAGATGGAAGGAAAATGAATTCGTGTTTGTTAGGGGCAGGGCTAGTGATGTGTGAGGTGCGGGTAAGGAGGCATCACCATAAAGTGGTAGCACCAAGGCCTCTATCCATGAATTATTGGTAGCACAGTTCTAAGTTTGCATTGTGGTGGTGATTACATAGACCTACTCATAGATTTATGCATAGTTCTATGTCAAAGAACTACATTTATCCACTATCTCCACTTCAGAATACAGATAAAAATCATTAAATGATAGACAGCAGTATCTATGTTCATTTATTCATCTGTACATAATACAAGATATAAGCATGGGAAGCAAATAACACATGGTTTTACATTCTTCTTTAGGCCCGCCTTTTTTATAATCCTGATTTTACTTGCTTGCTGTGAGCATCTCCGCCGTCAAGTGCCTACAAATTACATTCTCCTGGGACTCTTTGTAAGTAACCCTGTTAGCATCGTCCCTGTTAGCTCACCTCTGATCTATTCTGTTGTCAACTTACTAAAATTCACTCCTGGAAATGTGTCCTGTGGAGTAACACAGGTCAGGAGTGTTTGTGAAACTCTTCCCAGCGCTGCAGGATATAGCGTCCCACTCTTCTGGTGAGTTGGGAGGTTTGGGGACCCAGACTGTTTCTTTGTTCAGGTAAACACGATCCTGCCCAAGTGAGGGCTACATTTCTGGAGAGTTAAGTTGGCCGTCAGCAGATTTCCCCAAGGCTCAATAAACAGAAGCTGACCAGTCAGTTCCACATATAGTTCACAAACTCATGACCTAGAAATACGATTTTCTTTATTTTGGTAAACCGTACTTCTATTTCAACTCCTCCTGGGAGCAAGCTCAGCTGTCCCCCAATTCTGCACCTTTCTTCTTATGACCCCCCCACCCCTATTCCTACCCCAGTGTCATAGAGTGTAGGCACAGGTGGAAAGCGACATGTAGGCCTTGGCTCTCACCATTTACCCATGCTCTAGTTCCTGGTTCCCCATTGCTCAGCACTGTGCCCTTCCTTGAAATTCAGGGCTACCCTAAGGTCTACAAAACCATGTCACTCTTCTTGCTACACCAATCTTTTTGTGCTGGTGGTGGGCAGGTTGGGGAGGGGACAGGATTTCACCCCTTTCAGGACATACTTAAGCTCCTAGATTCCCTGAATTTCCTGAAGGTCACTGTGCTTCTACCGGGAACTCAGCAGCATCTAAGTCATTCCCAACCTTGACTCCCACTCAACAGAAGCAGTGTAAACCCTCCCCTCCTGGGGGCCTGGAAGCCTCTCTCAGAAGCTCACTGGTAGCAACTGCCAGGATGTTTGGCTTCTCTTGGGTTTGTTTTTTATTGGGGGTGGGGGTGGGGAGTCCAGATCCATTCTAGTATGATTCAGGATAGTGTAAGCACATTTGGATTTCTGTTTCTTCCAGTGCCAGTGTGGACCACCCTTTTCTATGAAGATTTACTTTCGCAAATTTGTTTATTCCCTATGTGATTCCATACTGGATTTGAGGTATCCCATACAAACAAGATGATCAGATGAATTGATGGGGAAATCTGATAGAAGGAAGAATAGGATAGGGAAACAAACATAGTGCTTAGACTCATGTGCAAAACACATGCAGTCCCCCATGCATGAGTATCCTGATCGTTGATTGGGCCTTGATGGCCTAACAAGCAATAACCAATAACGTGACCAATAACGTGAGTCTTAGCATATGCCCCCAAGCAACCTCTACTGTGATTTACATGATTTACATACAGACGCATTTTTGTGTGCTGGAACTTGGAATATGATGGAATTGAGTCAGAAGAAGAGAAGGGAAATATCTTGTGAGGAAGGTTGGAAGCAAGTGCCATATTAAAATATCATGGGATTTATACTTTTTTCCCTCTGATGGAAACAGAGACAGCTTCCTTAGGTAAACTTAATAAAGTAAAAATTCTGGAAATTACCAATTGGGTCTGGAAATGCATATAGGTGATCCAGGACGTTGGGGGCTGCAGCTCTTTTTCCAGCCCTTTGACCCAGCCCTCATTGGCTAGCTGGAGAAGTTCAAAGCTTGCCCTCTTCTTTCTTCCCTTTGATTTTTTTTTCCTGGTCCTTTTTATGAACCAGTAGGTCCTTTGAATTGTCTCTTTTTTCTCTCTGACAGTGTCCTGTCAGAACTTCTCCAGCCCAAGGCCACTACTTAACATCCTCACCACAGCTGCGGCTGTTCTGAGCTAGACTGTGGGCCTAACATACACAGCATGGTGTTCAACTGGCTCAACTGCCCACTGCCTCTGTCCCTTGCTGCCCCCAGCCTAGCCCCATTTGGAGAGTGCATGGCCTTCAGTGCAGCCCTCCTGCAGACTCTCCTTGTACCCATTTCTTCTCACTCCCTTAGACTCTGTCCCAAATGTGCACACTTTAAGGCAACTCCTCTGGACTCTGAGGATCCACCTCAGGCCTCCAATAGCAGGCTCCTGACTGATTGTAAATTTTGTCTTCAGACAGTTCTTCAAGGTCTGCTGCTAGGCATCATATCAGTGTAAGTTTTTAATATACATTTCCTTATATTGTGTGTGCTTTGTGTTGAATGTATGTGAAGAATAACCCTGGTCTCTGGTTCTAGTTCCTATAACGTGGAAGAAGTATTATGGGCCACAGGAGCAACCACGATGGTGACAATAGGGCTCACTTTATTTGCTCTACAAACAAAAGTACGTATTACTGAAACCCATTTCTCAATAGGGAATGTACTGGATGTGTTCCCGTGTTCCTTCTGACCTTTGTACTCCCCCTGAACTTGGCTATCCTGTGGGCCTCACATTGCCATGTCCCTCTTGCATTCAGGCTTTCTGTGGACAGTAGAAGCCAGCTAGAGACTGCATATAGGAGAAAGGCATTTACTCCCACATTGCCTTCCAACAAGTTCCTGTTGGGCTTGTCATGTTCCTCATAAAAATTCACTTGCCTATACCAAGGTGGTCAACCCCAAATCAGCCCAACGCTCAGGCTCCCTGTCCTCCTCTTCACTTTGGGCCCACACGTCACAGCTCTTCGACTGCTAACCTAGCTCTACTTGTACTGGTTTCCTTCAGACACTACTATAAGAGTTTCTATGCAAACCTTTTCAATTATCCTATTTAAGTGCCCCATCTATTCCCTGCTGGGCCTGGCCTCATACAGGGAGTTTAAACTTCAAAGGCTAGCACCCAAAAGTGCCAAGATTCCCCAAGATATAATTCAGCACTATTTCTCCCTTTTTTAATCCCTTCCTCCCTCTCTTTCTCTCCTTCCTTCCTTCCTTCCTTCCTTCCTTTCTTTCTTCCTTTCTTTCTTTCTTTTTCTTTTTGTGCCAATACTGGGGCTTGATCTCAGGGCCTGGGCACTCTCCCTGAGCTTTTGTGCTCCACATCTAGCTTTTTGGTGGATTATTTGAAGAGTCTCACAGGCTTTGCTGGCTTCCAACTGTGATCCTCAGATTGCAACCTCCTGAGTATCTAGGATTACATGTGTAAGACACCAGTGCCTGGCTCTTTCTTTCCATTCTCTGAGTGCTGTGGGTCAAATCCAGGGCCTTGGGGAGCCAGGTAAACACGACAGCATCCTGGAGTGCAGGAGGATCCCTGCCAGAACTATTCTCTTTTAATTGTGATGTCAAAGTCTCTCCAGCCCTAAGATGCTCCTTGAGATTTAGTGAAGTCTTTTCAGCCAGAACTGTTTTTCAGTTCTGGCTGCCTTTGTTTACTTCATCATCCTATCTTTCTCAGTCCTGAAGATCTTTTCCTTTTTTTTTTTTTTTTTTGGTCGATCATTATCATGGTGCTTGAACTCTGGGTCTGGACACTATCCCTGAGCTCTTCAGCTCAAGGCTAGTGCTGTACCTCTTGAGCCATAGTGCCACTTCTGGTTTCTAGTGGTTTAATGGAAATAAGAGTCTCATGGAGGGGCTGGAAGGTGGCTCAGTGGTAGAACGCTTGCCTTGCATGCATGAGGCCCTGGGTTCGATTCCTCAGCACCTCATAAGCAAAAAGAAAAAAGCTGGAAATGGTGCTGTGGCTCAAGTGGTAGAGTGCTAGCCTTGAGCTGAAGAGCTGAGGAACAGTGCCCAGGCCCAGAATTCAGGTCCCACAACCGGACCCCCCCTCCCCCCCAAAAAAGAGTCTCATGGACTTTCCTGCTCAGGCTGGCTTTGAAATGTGACCCTCAGATCTCAGCCTCCTGAGTAGCTAGGATTACAGGCATGAGCCACTTTTCCTACATTTTCATCTAGTCAATAAGCTGAGAAGAGTGATTAAAGATTCCTTTCCTGGAAAAAAAAAATTCCTGGTTGCCCAAGCTGATTTAGCTCACTAATTTATAAAGGCAAAACCAAAATTTACAATTACAAAGGAATTATTATCCCTTATGGAAGCTTAGTATAGATTTTTATATATGTATACATCTCAATTTGATATGATTAGCATAATAATATAACTATATATGATATTAAATATTAATATTATAGCAATATACTATATAAATATATTGATAATATATAAACAATATAAAATATATTAATTTATATTATTTTAATATATAATGTGTTGATATGTAATATATCAAGATATAATATGTTAGCATATATAATATAATTAATGTAATATATGGTATATATAATTTTTTTTTGGTTGGTCATGGGGCTTGAACTCTGGGCTTGGGCACTGTCCCTGCGCTCTTCAGATCAAGGTGAGCACTCTGAAGCTTGAGCCACAGTACCACTTCTGATATATATATATATATATATATATATATGTATATATATACATATATATATATTTATTTATGAAATATATATACATATATATTTGTGAAAATACCCAGATAACATTTGGTATTTTTCATCAATATTTTCTGTGCATATGCTCTTAAAAATATAAATAATTCTGATCGTACTATACATACACATTAAATCCTACTTAGTGGATGTACCTTTTATATAAGAGAAAATATCATATGAATACCAAAAATAATTAGTACAATGAGTTCCCAAGCACCCAATGTCAATTGTAGCTTCCATCATTTCTTCCCATACTCCTATGTTTTTCCCCCTCCTCATGCAAATCCCAGTCAATGTAATCCTTTTTATGTGGCCATTTCCAGTGGGAGTTAATGGAGCTTCATACTTTCTGAATTTACCAAGGAAAATTGTTAGCAATGGGCTGGTTCCTATCTCTGGGGGATAAAATGCATCTCTAAACATTCCTTCTAGATGATAATGGAGTTGTTTGTGCTGCTTGTGTTTCCTCAGTGGGACTTCACCATGCTAAGTGGAATGCTGTTTGTTTTCTTCTTCATTCTTATCATCTATGGAATTATCTTAATCTTCGTACACTCCTATGTAAGTGGCTTTTGGGGAAAAACCCTTAAAACATTGTTAAAAGTATAGATGAAATACTGGCTGTGTGCATCTGGGCCTTGTGAGAAGCAGACATGTCTTTTGGGGCTAAGCGTGTAAGGAGTTTTAAGAGTAGAAAGCATAGATGAAAAAGAACTAAGCAACTCAAAGACAGCGATGGGAAGGGAGGAATGAGAGGGAATGAGGGAACAGCTTACACTAAGCAAAAGGAAAAAAGTATAAACATCACCTGATGTGGAAGAAATAATTGTATTGTCAAAGCTCATAAAATTCACCAACTTTATAGACCATGATAATGACAATTTGCCTTGTGAAGGTTAAAATGTGTTTGTGACTTTAAGTATCACTAATTCCACAATACTGTGAAATATGTGAGATTTTTGTGATCACCTAATCTCAAGTTAAAAAAAAAGAAAAGTGAAAGAAAGGATGGGTTGGGAGCGATGGGTGACAATGTTGTCAGACACCACAAGGTGTCTGTTTTGTAGAATGGGAACTTCTTTGTACAACTTCTTAAAGATAATAATAAAAAATGTTAAAAAAAAAAAGAGTAAAAAGGCCCATGAAAGAAAGGAAGTGAGGAGCCTAAAAGCTCTTTCAGTTGGCAGCCCAGGATGGCACACTTGACCTGCAGGTGAAGGCAGGTTGGGTGGGAGCATTGTAGACATGATGAAGTCTTAGAAAGCTCAGCAAGGCCCTCATCTCTCCCAGGAAAGGCCTGGCTGCTTCCAGCCAGTGGTGTGGTATGTAAGTTGCTTAAGACAGACTTCAGTGGCTACACAGCCCAACAGCTGGAGCCCATGGTCCCCTCCCCTCCCCTCCGTGTACCTGAAGATCTGTAAAGTCCATCCTAGTGGCTACCATCATTGTGGAGGTACTACAAATGGATTTAGTGGGTGAATATTGGGCTCCTACTCTAGATGACAGTTCTTCCACCCAGAGAACCTTGTAGTAACCCTGCTTGAAGGGGGGCAGGTTGACTCCTCCCATGTGTTGGGAGGCGCAGTTGTGAGAGAGATGGGCTCCTTGGCTTTCTCCATTAGCAGCCTGAAGGAGGCTCCTTAGTGTTCAAGTCCAGTGTTTTCTCCTTTACTCTGTTTATGAGCTCTTGCTGGATGTCAGATGTTGGCCTATGTGGTTTTCATATAGGCATCACATAGAACTCCTACAACATTGCTGAAAGTACGTGTCTCTTTTATTGATAAGGAAAGAAGTTCAGAGAAATTCAATTATTCCTTTGGAGAGTTCCCCCAGGGAATTAAGGGGCAAAGGTGACATGGAGAAGGCCAGACCGGTGAGACTCCACAGCGCCAGCCCTGACTTTAAATATCAGGTCCTTATTTGATAACGGTGACTTAAGTGAGCCCTTTTGTTATTCCAAATCCTATTAAGCTACAATTGTTTCCTCTCTCTCTCTCTGCAGTGGCTGCATCTACTGTATGCTGCACTTGGGGCTCTGGTGTTCTCCCTCGTAAGTCCATCCCCCCCTCTCTGATGAAAAATGTGGCATGTGCATGAATAGGCCTGTGTCCTGATCATGGGGAGTCAGTGATTTGCTGGCAACTCCAGCAGCGCCCTGCCTCTGTTTTCAAGCAGCACTCTTAGAGCTGGAGGGCCATTCTGACACATGAAAACATGGATTTTCTTGAGAGAGTCAATGTTTAAGAAGAGACAGAGGGATCATTTATAAGACTGGAAGTTTACTGTGGCAGAGTGTGGTTTCGGTTTTTGTCATATTCCTATACCTTTCTTGCAGGAACTTCTGCAGGGAACTAGCAGATGTCACTGCTGATACAACTGAGAATCTCTCTCTGTCTCTGTCTCTGTCTTTTTCTTTCTGTCTTGAATTCAGGGCCTGGGCATTGTTCCTGAGCTCATTTGCTCTAGGCTAGCACTCTACCACTGGAGCTACAGCTCCACTTGTGACTTTTTTTTTTTTTTTGAGTAGTTAGTTGGAAATAAGAGTCTCATGACTTTCCTGCCCAGGCTGGCTTCAAATCTTGTTGCTCAACTCTCAATTACCTGAGTAGTCAGGATTACAAGTGTGATCCACTGATGTGTGGCTTAGTCCCATCTCTTGCTGTTCTATTTTCACTGTGTTTTTTTTGTTTGTTGTTGTTGTTATTGGTGGTAGTAGTAGTAGTAGTAATAGTAGTAGCAGTAGCAGCAGCAGTACTAGGGCCTTGAATTCAAGCTTCAAGCTCATTTAGTTTCTTTGCTGTTAGTGCTCCTCACTTTAGCCATGCTTCCAGACAGGCTTTTTGCTGGTTAATTAGAGATAGTTTTAAGACATTTTTTACCTAGTCTGGCTTCAGACCACAGCCACAATCCTCCAGGTCTCAGCCTTTTAAGTAGCTAGGACTTCAGGTGTGAGCCACGAGTACCTGGTCTTTTTATGGTTATTTTAAGAAACATTTTATTTAAAAAGTTATCTATGTACATTTTTACATTACAAAATGAAAAAAAATCCTCTTCTTACTCTCTCTCAAAGGATAACACTTGATAGAAGTTTCTGTGAACCCTGCCTGAGTTTCTTTTTTTTTTTTTTTTGGGTCCAGTCGTGGGGCCTGAACTCTGGGCCTGGGCACTGTCCCTCAGCTCTTCAGCTCAAGGCTAGTGCTCTATCACTTGAGCCACAGCACCACTTCTGGCTTTTTTTTCTTTTTGCTTATGTGGTGCTGAGGAATCGAACCCAGGGCCTTAGGCATGCAAGGCAAGCGCTCTACCACTGAGCCACCTTCCCAGCCCCTGAGTTTCTTTAATAAATGCACCATTTCCTCTTATATTTATGGAGTCATACTATAAGTAGCATTCTTCTTCTTTTTTCGTTTAAAAAATAATGGGGGGTGTGGTGCTGGGAATGTGGCTTAGTGGTAGAGTGCTTGCTTGGCATGCATGAGGCCCTGGGTTCAATTCCTCAGTACCACATAAACAGAAAAAGCTGAAAGTAGCACTGTGGCTCAAGTGGTAGAGTGCTAACCTTAAGTAAAAGAAGCCCAGAGAGTGTCCAGGCCCTGAGTTCAAGCCCCAGGCAATATACTACTACTAATAATAGTAATAATAATGTACTCCACTTATGAACAGACCTGGGTCTGATTCTTTTAAAGAACTGTGTGGTATTCTATTTTTTTGTTTTTATCATGTCATCTCTTTTAGGATTTTTAAAGCTTTGTTATGGTATCAGGGCTAAAATTCAGGGTACTGTGCATGCTAGGAAAATATCTACTAATCTAAACCTACAGCTCTTAAGGTTTTTTTGGTAAAGAAATTTCTTTATTTTGAAATTTTCTAAACATACTCAAATATGGTATAATAAGCCCTATAATCATCAGTAATTATTTAACCATCTACATTTTGTTTCATTGTATTTCTTTACATTGCTGTTGTAATTATGTCTTATCTTGGAAGAAATTTATACCAGGAGATTGTTTGCTCATTTCTTCTCCTAGTATAAAAGGAACTGATCTATACCAGTCTTCTTTTATTTTGTGTGCTCAACCTTTGTGTGTGATGTTGGCTGCTCTGTCTCATGGCGTGTTTCAGGCAATTTGTTTTCACACGAAAGTAGGCTGATATTCTGTCCTCCATTTATAGGCTGAGCAAAAACTCTTGAAGGTTGCCCAACACCAAACAGATAGCTAGAGGTAGGAAGAATCTTCCCTTTCTAGCTGTTTGTCTTGTGTCTGTTTTAACTACCACAAGAGGTAAGAGGTTGTAAGAGGTGTGTTTGCGCCTGTGAGGTGAGGCAGAGCACTGCACTTTGAAATGCTCGCATGAGTCTGAAGCCTGCCTGGAGTTTCCCTATGGGTTGAAGGTGTTTGCGATAGCATTCTAAGCTCTAGTTTCCATGGAGCAGACTGGCCACAGCTTAATCCTCTGCTGGCCCTCTTCTGCCTCTTTCCTATCTGCCTTCCAGCACACCAGCACACAAGCTTTCCTGATAAGCCTTGTAGCTCACAATTCAGCACGTTGTCATTCTCCTTTTACAAGATAAACTTAGGGATCTCTGGAGGGGAAGAAGAAGGAAAAGCACTTCCTAGGAGTTAGGATTCCAGACTGAGACTAAGAGGCAAAGAGCAAAGCTGGGTACTCAGCCCAGGGTGGTTTTATTTTTTTTTTGGTGTGGGTGGGTGGGGGAATTGCTGAATGTCCTAGTTTGCCTGGGGCTGAGGAGTTTCCCAGGACACTCAAAAGTCCTTGGGAAATCAGAGGGGTTGGTCAGCCTAGCTGGAAAGAGACTTGTGGAAGGGGTAGCAGGGCGTGGACAGCCCCCGGGATTCATGAGATTCCCTTCAATTGCCTTCTGTGGAATGTCCTGTCCTTCCTCCCTCCAAGGCTCAAATTCCACCTACTCTAACTGGGCCCTTCCCACATAATGAGATGATTTGTCATGATTTTAGTGTGAAGCCATCTAGGACATGTCCATCCTCAGCCTTCCTTCCCCATTCTTAGAAACCTACATGGAACCTAGCAGGGAGAGAATGCTTGTATTCCCAAGGACAGAGTTTCATTGAAGTGGACATTGTTCTAAGCATGGGCTAAAGAATCATTCAAACCCCAGTAATTCCTTCTTCTTTCCTTCCTTCCTTCCTTCCTTCCTCCCTCCCTCCCCCCCTTCCTCCTTCCCTCCCTTCCTCCTTCCCTCCCTTCCTCCTTCCCTCCCATCCTGGGGCCTGAACTCTGGGCCTGGGCGCTGTTCCTCAGCATTTCAGCTCAAGGCTAGCGCTCTACCACTTGAGCCACAGCACCACTTCTAGCTTTTTCTACTTATGTGGTGCTGAGGAATCAAACCCAGGGCCTCATGCATGTAAGGCAAGCATTCTACCACGGAGCCACCTTCCCAGCCACCCCCCACTACCCCCAGAAATTCCTTCTGATGTTAGTGCTGGTCTGTCTGATGGGCTCTGCCTTCCAGCACTGGACACAAGTGGCTTAGTCAGTTTTCCCTTCTCCCTTCACTGCCCACACAATGTCCAGGTCTCCTTACTATGTAGCAAAAACAAGGATAAAGATGCTCTCTAACCTTGTTTGATGTTTTTAGGATCTCATAATTTCACTTACTGTAGTTGAGTTGACACGTTTTCTTTGGGGATTATTGAACCACATTTGAGTTCCCACTCCTTCCCATTCTACTTTAGAATGGTCACAAAGCCATTCTCAAATGACATCGTTTGTTGTCACCCAAACCTCTAAGAACTCAGTTAAACTCTGTGTGAGTCTACAAGCCAGCTTTATTGTGGTCTCAGTTTAGTGAGAACTTGGAGGTGAGGAATCACAAAGAAGTTTGTACTTTATCTGGGTGTCCACTCTGTCCATCTGGTCCATGTCATCAGCCAATATACAGCTTTTTTTTTCCCCATTCAAACATCAAAGGGAGTGCACAGATTTAAGTCCCAAAGCCTTCAGAAAGAAAAAGCACTTACTTTCATAGAGCACAAATTCAGGGTCCTCTTGTTTGATTGAGGTCTTTAAGAATAACATTTAGCCACAAACTGACCTTCTGCAGCATTTTCTCAATGCTAGAATGATTTTCCAGACCATTTAAGATAGCTATTTAATATTCATGTACAATTTGGTACCTAACTTTTCTTCTCTCTCTTTTCCAAGTACTTGGTGATGGATGTGCAAATTATGGTGGGAGGACGTCACCATTATTCTCTGGACCCTGAAGAGTATATTTTTGCTGCCCTGAACATCTACTTGGACATTGTCAACCTTTTCCTTTTTATTTTGCAACTGATTGGATTGGGGAGGTAGTCTTCTGGCCCAGATAGGCTTGCACTGGTAAGAGAAGAGGGAAGGAGGGACAGTGTGAGTTGGTACCAGGTTCAGGCATGAAAAAGTTACCACTTCCTAAGCACTTTCATTAGAAAAAAAAATTAAGGATACTTACTTCTGGCCATATGAATCTAAGTGTTGTGTAGATAGTAGCTGTTGCAGTTTTCATTCTAGTATCACATAACAAAAACTTCTAGGGGAGATTTTTTTCTGATATAAATTCAAAAGATGAGTATCATAAATATTTGTTTTAAAGATGCTCAATGCTTTGTTTTGGGGCACTATTTGAAAGCTGTAAATAACAGCTTTCTACTTGAATAAAACTGATTACAGAAACCTAAATTTACCTTTCTTGTCTTATATTCTATGGGAATATTTTTAGCAGTTAGGGTGTGTGTGTGCTCACATGTGTGTGCATGTGCATGCATACACCAGTATGGTGCTTGAACTCAGGGCTTGGACACTGTCCCTTAACTTTTTGCTTAAGGCTGATGCCATTTGAATCATAGCTCCACTTCTGGCTTTGTGATGGTTAATTGGAGATAAGAGTGTCAAGGACTTTCCTGCCCAAGCTGGCTTCACACTGAGATGCTCAGATTTCAGCCTCCTGAATAGCTAGGATTGCAGTTATGAGCCACTGGTGTCTGGCTCCAACTTAACCATTTTTAAGTGTACAGTTTAGGAGTGTCAGGTATCTGTTACTGCACAAACTAATTTCTATAACTTTTCATCTTGAAAAACTGAATCTCTATGTGCCTTAACTAAGTCCTGTAACATTTTTTTTTTTTTATCGGTCATGGGGCTTGAACTCTGGGCTTGGGCACTGTCCCTGAGCTCTTCAGCTCAAGGCGAGCGCTCTACCGCTTGAGCCACAGCACCACTTCTGGTTTTCTAGTGGTTTATTGGAGATAAGAGTCTCACGGACTTTACTGCTCAGGCTGGCTTTGAACCACGATGCTCAGATCTCAGCCTCCTGAGTAGCTAGGATTACAGGCGTGAGCCACTGGCGCCCAGCTTTTATAAATATGTTCTGATTATGTTCTTGAAATTCATATTCTGTATAGATCTGTACCTCTGTCCTAGAGCCTCACAGCTGGATGGAGTAAGATACCTGGTGAGACAAAATTTCACTCAGCTGTAAAAGCTTACACTTCCAAATCCATCACCGGCATCCCTGCCTCATCTATTCTAGTTTCAAATTCTGGGCCAGGCAGTCTTTGGTGTTTGTCCCAGCGGGAAGAACGTGTCAAGGCTGCAGGATGAACAAAGCACTGGGCAGGCCCACTCCTGTGTGCTTCAGGGAACAGGGAAGGCAACTAGAAAAATGGCTGTGCCCGATGAGGGCCCTCAAATAGTCCCCCAAACCGTGTAGGCACAAAGTTTTCAGTTCAGTATGACTTTAGAACTAGTGTAGTTATGGGGGTGGGTTAGTGTAGAAAAGAGAGAAGGCAGAAGGGGTCAGAATGAAGGCTAACAAAACTTAGGTTTATGGCAGTGAAGGGCAGACCTAGGGTGCTAAATGGGGTAGGTAGAGTGATTCATTCATCATCTTGATCATGCTGCTGTGTGGATGGATCTCAGAACAGGAGAAGTCATAGTTTTCCCTTTGGGCAATTATCACTAAAAAAGGCCACTGTAAGGAAGACATGGCTTGGGGACTAGTAAGGCAAGGTGATAAATGTAGGCTTAGATATTTTCAATATGTAAAAACAACTTGGAAGAGCAAGAGCTGGAGTTCAGGACTTAAAGATACAGAATTGGGGGCAATTTCAATTTGCTGAGAACCGGAGCTGAGACATCTAACTGCTTGCTAGGAGTGAGGGGAAAGGAAAGGAGATCCTAAAGGGTGAACTCTGGGAATGCCCAGAATTCAGAAACAGAAAGCATAGAGAGAGTATTACTAACCAAGATGTGAAAGTGGCTAGAATGTAATCTAGTGGAGGCAGCCCAGAGCCTCAGGGAGGTGTGGACGCAATTCTTTTAGTGTTATGTCTCAAGTCCTGGAGTCTTCCTGAGGCTCTTTACAGAAAAACATAAAGACACAATGAAACTAGTAACAGAGCCAATGGATTTGAAAATGACCATTTGAAGCAAGGACCAACCCCAGTGGTATGGAGAAGACATCAGGAATGGTTGGGGTGGAACAAGAGGCCAGAAGTGCCTAGCAAGATAGACATGTTCACCTGGTGGAGAGCGAGAAGGAGCGGGGAGGGATAGGGAAAAGTTGTGCTTTTACTCTTAATTTTCCAGAAAACGGGGAAATCTGTGCCTGTTTGAAGGCAGAAGTAAAGGTGCTAGGACATGGGACAAACTAGGGATGGCTTCAGACAGGCCATTGGCAGGACTGTCAGTTACCTGTGAAACCTTCTTGGGGTAGAGGTAAGAAGTTAGGAATAGAAGGCGGGAGAATTGGATTCTGCAGTGCTTACGCTGGGGGATGGGGAACTAGAGAACACTGGATCCTACACCCCTGGACGGTGCATGAGAACGCCAGTCAGAGATGAATCCACCAAAAGTACCAACAGAGGGAATGCTGAGAGTTAGCTGAAATTTATAGATTATGAGGAAGAGAGAGAGGAATACAAACCCCTATACACTGCCTAATTCCTGAACATCAGATTCTGTGCCTTACAATTTTTATGGTTGCTTTCTCATGAGGGGATTCAAGCTGAATTCCATATTGCATTTTGTAGTCCCAATATTACCAGGAAAATCCTGGACTACATAATTCACATCTGAAGCATGAGTAGAAAACAAACAAACAAACTGTGAGGACTCTTGATCCTGGCTCCCTAAACAAAGCCACTGTGTAGGCATTGGTGAAGGCTTTGGTATAAAAGGCTCAGTGAATTAATTTCATACAAGAAGGCGAATGCAACTGGGAAGCTGGAGGTTTAGCATATTCTCCCGGGCATTCAGAAAACCCTTCAGGCGCACACGAGGCTGCTGGTTCTCTTGAGCTTCTGCTATCCCAGCACAGCACCCCACATCACTGCTGGGCCAGCACATTCCCACCCACATGGAACCTATTGTAGGAGCCTTACTGCACGTGCCACTCAGGAGGGCTGGCGACCAAAAGAACTTGTAGTGCTTGTCAGTCTTTTGAGAAGCATTTCATACAGACTGAGCAAGGTATACCTATTAGGCTGTTTATCAAATGAGTAATTTGTTCTCAGTACTAGAAATTTATCTTCTGAGAAAAGTGTAAAACTGAACATAATGTCAGCAGTAGTACAAATCCAATAGCATATCTCAAGATATCCAGGAAAGAGTGACAGAAGAGTTTTGCACAGGAAAGAGAATTTATAGAAGTCTCCAGGTTATATTTTCTATAACACCAACACAGGCCCTAGCAATCCACTAGCACTAAGCAGTTTGACAAGCGCCTTCTATTCATACCCATGGACTTAAATTTTTCTTCATACTGATTTTTGTTTCATTTTTACTTCTGTACAAGGGATTTCAATTCTAGAAGTCAGGTAGTGAGTATAATGCATCTTGATTGATGTCCCCCACCTCTTTTTTTTGAGAGTCTTACTACCAGGCTCAGGCTGACCCAGAACTCACTACACAGTCCAGTTTTGAGAGCCTCCTTTTTTAGCCTCCTGCTGTGAAGATAGGTGCTTGCTTCTGTGCCTAGCTATGGGTTGAACACTTTTTTTTTTGTACCCAGGCTGGTCTCAAAGTCACTCTCCTAATCTCAACCTCCCAAATTGCAAGAATTATAGGCAAGAACTACTGGCACTTCCACTCATTTTAAACTTTATATGAGCAGTAAGGTTTAGACAGGTTCATTCATATTTTCCCCAGCTTTATACCAACCAGCTGATCCAGCATCATTTTTAAAAATCAGTTAAAAATTTCTGGTCAGGGCTATTTCGGATTCTCTGTTCTATTCCATCAATCTAAGTGTTTATCTCTCCACTAGTATCTTAGTAGTGGTTACTGTGGTTCTGAAATTGGATACATTTCTAAGGTTTTAGCTACTCCTGTTTCTTTGCTTTACCATGGTTATTTTATCTATAGCTACAAAAAAAAAGTCTTGCTAGAATTTAGTAGGAATCATTGCAAAGTAATTGAATGCAGCCTACTTGTTCTGCTGCCTGGGATCCCCACTAAGCTAGTGGCTTTAGGCAGTGAATTGTGAACAAAATTTCTATCAAAGAGGCAGCATTCATTTTCCAGATAGAATGGAAATATATTAGTAAGGCCCAGCTACATGCACTCTCAAATACACAATGTCTTCTTGACTAGCAAGACCTATTAGACTCTTTCCATCTTATTTAATTCTCCAATTTGAGCTGATCCACCCCAAACTCAAGATGTCAGATCAGGAAGTCTTAAAGCTTCCATGGGTCAAGGCTCAGCTGTAAGTGCTTAGGCAGGTAAAACAGCTGTATTTTTTTTCTTCCAAAATGGGTGCACTGGAAGATTCATCAAGTAGAGGGCAATATGCTCAAAAAAGCCCCAGGGCTCAGTCAGTCCTCCTTGGTATGTGGCAGCCTTTAAAAGAGAGAAACCCATTGATACTATGAAGCAGGCTGTGGGGCTACTATGTATCAATCCTATTATTAACACCTGGAAGTCACATAGCACTGAATTACTCAAAGGAATCCCAACCATAAGGTCCCTTTAGCTTCCCTCCCCCATCACAGAACATGTCTCCAAACTATTTCCACTACAGGAATATCAGGAAGAACTGTGAATGTGTACAAGCTACAGGTGGCCAGCTGTGGAGAAGATGCAGCCTCTCTTCTTCCGTAGCTCTTGCTCCAGGGCCAGGACTCAATTACTGTCCTAAGGCAGTGATGATGCCGCAGCAGCTAGAAAACCAGGACCCTTGGACCTGCAGTCTTTCTACTCCCCTGCCTCCAAGTCTTTGGTACTTCCTGTCATCCTTGCACCCAGCACTTTTTCCTTATGGACACTTACATCAACTGTGGCAGGGGCCAGGGTCGTGAGGGTAGCCTGCTGTACATCTACAGGCAGCTTTGTGCTCACTTCCATTTGAATAGTGCTGTCACTCTATAGCTCAAACTCTTCTAGAGCTCTTGATTAGACACCATGAGGGACTACTTGACTTAGTAGCCTTGGCCTCACTGCCTCTCAGCTAGACGCTTAGAACTTCCTGCTGGTTACAAAAACATCCATCCCTGTGTCTGCCTGCTGGAGTTAACCATGAAGGGACCATTTGGACATTTTGTTTCCATCCTTCCTCTAGTTGCTAAGCCTTTGAACATAAGGGCAATGGGATCCACCACTTAGGTGACAACCTTCTCTACCAGATCCTTAGTGTTGGTTCCCCTATGGTTGGTAGTGTCTTTTCCAGAAAATAATGTTTTATCAGCATTCCATCACTTGTGTCAAATTGAGATTGAAGACTTTAGCGTCTTAATAGAGACACGAGACACCTGGGCCAGAGGGAAAGGACTTTTTCACACATGCAGAATGCCCACCAGCACATTTGTTACTCTGGTTCCTTCCCATCTCTGATTCCACAGGGGCAACCCAACAGGTCTGGGTAAGACGCTGGGCATGTTTTGTGTTGTAGCTGAAGAATACTGAGCATGAGGAATAAACTACTTTTATAGCAAGCAGTTAAGCCTAGCCCTTGACCTCAATGTCAGGCTTAGCCCTTGTCCTCAATGTCTTTAGTTACATGAATCCGGAGATTTGGCTTAGACGAAGTAGCTAAAGCTATGTAGTCGGGCACACCAAACTGAGCAGGATATATGGCACAAGAGACCCAAGAGGTCTGCCTCTTCCAGTTATTATACTTTTCTGCTTTGTCCTATTCACTCATGTATTTACCTCTTAATCTGCCTAAAAACTGTGCAATAAATAAAAACTTTGAGAGAAGGGGTTAAGAAATGACAAATAGTCTAATCAATAATATTACCAAATCATAGTTTAAAGATGAAAGAACTGGGAGCTAAAGGAAACTTTGTGGTCCATCTTTCTTTAAGGAGAATTACTATTACACAGGTTTTAAATAAGAACTGTTACAAAGTTCGGTCTAGAAAGAGTACTTCTGTCTTTCTGGAAATCCACTGGATCTGATGATGTTAAGGAGATGGCCAAGACAACAATAATAACAATAATACGCATGTTCCTAGGATGATCCATTGTGCCACTGGCACAATGCTGAGATGAGACTATCTCTCAGTGTTAAGAGCTGGGCATACAGGTGTTTTTTTCCTATGGAATATTTTTGGCCTAACTACTTCCCAATGTCTATGTTGTGTTTAGTATTTACATTGCAAGGTTTTACTCTTTAGAGACACAACTGTAATTTTAAAAATTACAACCAAACTTTAATTAGTCTCAGAGTTTAATTCATAACAGTTTAGGCAACGAGTATCTAGGACTGCAACAATGAGGCTGCAATAAACACCATTTAAGGGATAATTCAGCATATGGATCAGATCCACACAATGAAAGGCATATATAAAACCATATGATTTTAATTACCAGTGGCAGACACCCATCAAGTATGACTTAGTGGCCTGGAATTACAGATGTGAATTAAGGATGCTGAAGGGTGATTTGGTCACTCAGAAAAAACAGAAAAAGTTATGGAGAAGCAGGTTGTTTTATTAATATGAAAAAATTTTCCCTAAGCAACTAAAGAAACATATCTAAGTTCTATAGTGTTTTTGTATGTGTGTTAGTTGTCAAGAACAAGATTTTAACATTATTCTCCTGAAAATTGCAGTGGGGAAAATAAAAATGAGCACTAAGTCATATCGTTTTAGCACACTATCCTGTAGTGCTAATCAGGCTTCTCTGTGGGACACGAAATGCTGAGCAAATGGGCTACTGTAAAAATACTAGACACTAATCAACTACAGGTAATAATTAAATTAATCCCTTTGTAGATATTTAATTTGAAGAAAGTTAAAGCTTCCTGACTTGCTTAAAACAATGTCTATAATGTAATGAGACAAAATGGAAGTAGTTTAAGTAATAAATGTTTAATCAAAGAATTTTACATATTATTAACAGCATTCATTTGGCCAAACATCTCTATGTTTGTAGAATCCTACTGTATATAAAGTGGGAATGTATCAAGTATAGACTATGAAAGTGCAAATAACAAGTCAAGGTTAATTTTTTTACATTATAAAATTAACGTTTACAAAATAGGCTTTGCCGAACTTTATTACTGAATTGTAAAGTCAATGACTGTGTCGTTTGTTTTTTTTTAAAATATGTACGAAGGAAATACAAACTGGATAACGATCACTTTTCATGCCGAGGAGAGACCAGCACTGGAACAAAGGATGCTGCAGCGGTGCAAGGACACTGGCCCACCACATCCACGTTCCCACGTGCCCTCCTATTCTTCACCATGGCTGCGCAAGACACCCCAAATGTGTTGCTGGAAGAATTACAACTTGGTCTAAAATCTTAATGATGTTAATATTTTTAATCCAAAATAAATTTGTAAAAAATACATTAATGGACTATTTTGCCTTCATATACAGTAATACACTGCAGATAGTCAATATTTCCTCCCACTAATTTTAATAGGGATTGATATCTGTGTTTCCAATAATTAGAGAAATAAAAACTAATGTTAAATTTTGATATCCACTGCAGAGGAAAAATTCCCACAGTTTTTCTTAAGGAACCTGGGGGGTTTTAGATACTCTGATATAATGTGTCTTGGCCATATGAATTCAAAATGAAAGATATTTCAAAAGCAGGTCTTAGAGGAAATAAGTAAACAACTATAATCACAATTCATGTAGATAACAATATTCAAATATGACTTTTTGCCTGGCCAAGGACTTACTAGCCTGTACAAACTCAGTACAGAAATTTTGGTTTCTGTAGATTTCTGGTAACAATCTGGCAAAACATTAAACGGAGTGTTGCATATATCTAGTTTGCTTACGTTATGCTAGTTCTGATAATATGTAAGTAAACAGCCATTCCAACAGTTTACTCTAGTCTTAATTACACACTGTACCATTGTATCATTATTACAACTAAGACCAGTAGTTTCTTCACAGTAATAAGACACTGATAACTAGGAAGTTGATTTTTTCAATACTAAACAGTAATCACACAGCAAATGAATATTGTGCAAGTGAACAAACACATGTCAGCATTTGCTCGTTAGGCAAACTGAACAATTAGTTGTATTTACTGTAAAGGCAAGGCCATGGGTGGTTTTATGGAGGTCTTTGCAATTCATAGCATAGTTACTTCAGAAGAGACATAGAAATTTGAATTAATAACTTATTTAACTGGCAACTATCCATTTAGGTTAGGCAAAGGCACGGTAACATGTTGCGCAGGATGTTTTATTGAATTTTTAATAATTGTGGGATTTACTATAACTCATGAAAACTCCACTTTTTCTATTTTATAAAACACTTACCATTAAAAGTAATTGCACCCATTAGTAATTAGAATGCACTGTAAAATTGTGAAAACAAAGAACTATGATTGCACTTCCAATAAAGTGTCTCTTAAAATACAGCACCGCTGTTGCTAATCAACTGTATTTTAATATTAAAATAAACTGTTTTTAACAGCAGCATTAGGTTTCGTTAAGCTACAGGCTACATTTCTTTAAATGCAGTCTCCACGGCAACAAAGCCCATCACATCTGGAACATCGTGGCTACCGCGTGGCACCTTTCACTCCCAAGAACGCTGACACTGCCCTGGAGCACGCTATAGGATACCGCATACCTGAATGCTTTGCTAGTCAGCGCACGAGTCAGAGATTTGGCACAATTGGACTGTAAATAGACATGAGAAGAGATCTTTGATTCATGTGAAAATTAAAACTAATTACACTGGAGCACTAGAGAGAAACCTTGGATACTTCACTTCATATCGCTTAGACAAACAGGGAAGAAGAAAGTTATGGAAGAACACAGAGACTGAGGACATACATGTTATCACATCTGTCCAAACCAGGTTTCTAAAATGAACTTTTTTTAAAGAGAAAACCACACAAAGACTGGGGAGTATAACTTTGCTTTAAATGTTCAATTTAAGTATTATTAGCTCTAGGCTAAACAGAGCACTGAATTTTCTTAGAATGTGAATACAACCTGTTTATGTGTGTTCCTCTAGCTCTTTTTTTTCTTTTTGTCAGCAACAAGGGAAAAAGCTATCCAGTTACGTACAAAAGAAACTCCCTATAAGGTTATATGGATGATGAAACTACCTTTAATGGGACTCTTCTGTATTCAATATTAACATTAGTGATGTATAATTAGATTGGAATCAAGTGGATCAAAATCTCTATAAAGCATACTCCACCTAGCATACCATCTGTACCTGCCATTCATTAGGAGCCCAAATATGAAGTTCAGACTAAATGTACTTGGTCAAGCCAGTCCCTTGAAGTTTGAGGTGTTTGACTTGAAGCATCTGAACCATTCCCTTTGTTGGCTGCCTCAATATTACTCTCAGCCGCTTGTGCCAATGTTTCCACAGCCAGAATATTCTCTTCCAAAGGATTCTCTTCTATCTGGATTCCTCCACTTTCACTGACAGCAGCATCAAAAACTGAATCTTCTTCTGGTGGTACCAGTTCCATGTTTCTCACACCTTCTGACTCATCTTTGTCTCGGGGATACTGAGAATCTGCACTGATTTCTGTGGTTGCTGGGGGAATCAGGGCAATGCTCTGAGGGTTCATGTCATGAAACCAAGCCATGATATTGCCAAGAAGATTGTCATTGATGTTGGAGTCCTGGCCAGCTGAGTCAGGGTCACTGGATGAGGGGCAGAAATCACTTCTTGCTTCACTGAGAGGGTGTGAACTCAAGGTGTCAGTTGAAAATGGGTCACTTTCTGCTCCAAGTCTCATAAGGCTGTCACCAAATTCCAACAGCTCAGAACTACTCAATGCAGCCCGTGGGCTATCTGTATTCCTGGAGACAGAGTCTAGCCTGGAAGGTAAAGAAGTGCCTATTGCTCCTAGGGATGCTTCATTATTCAGGAAGTCTCTAGTTTCTTCATCAATGGTTAGCCCAGACTCTTGCAGTGACAACTGAATTGCAAGAAGTATATTGGGATCATCTTCATCTAAGGAACTCAAAGCCTGAGGTAACAGAAAGTAAAACCACATTAAAATACGACTAAAGGAAAAACAATTTAACTGAATCAGATTTGCCATTCTTCCTTTATTAAACAGATATTACTTTTTATCTATACAAATCATCTTATAGATTCATATTTTCTAATTTTCTCTTTGTCTATGTTAAATGGGAAAAAATAACCTAAGATAAATGTGAAATATAGGAATCTTTTCTTGTACAATGTCTTTGAAACAAATTATATTATAATGGAAGAAAAAAAGGGAGGCAAGAAAAGTAGACGTAGGACACCACACTACACAGAGCAAGGGTAACAACATGGGCATGAGGCTGCTCAGCAAGGCTACCTGAAGAGAGTCCTGGTTTTCAGAGCGACTGGCAGGGGTGTAGTCACGCAGAGAGGAGCTGTGCAGCACACTCATAGATGCAGAACTTACCACGGATGCGCCTGGCCTGCGGCCACTGCCACTCTCTGGAATATCTGCTTCAAAGCAATTGAGACCACAGAAAATCTAGTGACAAATTTATCCCTTTTCCCATACATTTTGTTATTTAACTTGACAATTTCTCATTCAGTGCCAGGAAAAACCTGTGTCTGTATACATGTTCACTTGATCTTTCTGGTATTTCTCAACAAGTTAGTTTCACTGTAAGCAGTAATACACACTTATTACAATCACGTGGATCCATGCTTGCTTTTACATGTTTGTACTTTATAAGGTTTTTGTAAGTACAGGGCTACATTCATTTTTCTTAACTTACAACAGTCTTCAGATCCCTTACAAATTTTGGGTACTACAATATCCTGAAGAGCAAATCTTTAGTACCTGACAATATAGTTTGTATATTTTCAACTAACAATTTAACACTTAAAAAGTAATTAAAATGACTCTCTTTTTTTTTTTTACATTAATTTTTTTTTATTTGTGAACATGCAAAATGACTCTTTCTTTAAAGAATATCTCTAGGAAAACTATAGCTCGGAATATTCTGAACATAGTAACAGTATCAATAGCTATAGTTTTATTGAGTGCTCATGAGGTGTTTTTAATATTTTACTAAATTTAGTGTCCACAATGAGTCTACAAGGAGATATTATTGCTTTCTTTACTGAAGGTTAGAGAGGGTGACTTGACCAAAGTTAGACAGCTAATTTACAGCACAGACAGCATCACAGACCCAGATAGAGGTCTCCTCTGCAACCTGCATTCTTTTTTTCTTCTTTTGTGCTGGTACTGGGGCTTGAACTCAGGGATTCTGAAGGCTGGTGCTTTACCATTTGAGCCATACCTCCACTTCCACGTTTTTGGTGGTTAATTGTAGATAAGTCTCTCACAGATCTTCCTGCCTTGGCTGGCATAAAACCGCGATCCTCAGATCTCAGTCTCCTGAGTAGCTAGGATTACAGGTGTGAGCCACTGATGCCTGGCCACAACCTATGTTCTTATTCCCTCTGGTTTTCAGTATCCCATGACAACAGAAGCATCTACATTTTTATTATGAATCTAAATTACAAACTTGCAAACATGACATCAATTATTTTAAAAACTAACTGAGGAGAACTAAGCAATCATGTGACATCCCAGAGCTTACCTAAAGTGCTTTCACTGGGCTCGTCAGCCTCTGGAGGGTTACTGAGCAGACTGTGCACATCTCCTCGACGACGCTGCTGCCTGTGCCTTCTCCGGTACTGAAATTCAGCATATTCCTGCATAAACCAAAGGTTATAAAATACAGGAGAGCATGCAATTTCTTAAAATGCAAGTAAAATAACTATTCTTTTGCCAAAGTGAAAACGCGTGATTTTATACATATTATAAAATCACTTGGCTGTACAAAAGGAAACTTCAAGTTGTGTCATGGCAAGGAAATGAGAAGAGCAAGCAAAAACCAAAAAGATAAAACCAAAAATTCAAATAACCATTACAAGTGTGTCAAGTGGGAATATTTGCAAACCTCAAAACTAGACAATAACTCAGTGTTAGTTCTTATGCCTGATGTTATCTAATATTATAGCTAAAACAAAACCACTTTATTACCTTATGTTAAATCTAATTTTTAGCAAATGACTATGATATATGAAATGGTGGGAGGGAGGGGAACACCAGACTACATATATAGTGTTGGATACTTGGTAGACATTGAACTTAATGGTCTATGGTGTTTATCTCACAAATCACTAGATTAAAATAACAATGTTAGGTTACCTTTAAAATAAGATTATTACTGGGCTTTCTTTGCTTATTAGCCAATAGGTAGTGTTATATACAACATAAATAAAGTGTTTTTGATTTAGCATGTGTAGAGAGCCTAGATTAAGACAAATGTCTTTGACTAATATATATTTGTGGTAACATGTTAAGGTAGGGTTATTATTCCCAAAGTCTGTATTCCCTAGTCTATACATATTCACTATTATCTGTGTATAAATGTACTTTACCAGATTTCAGTGACAGAGGAAATGAAAACAAGAGATAGGTCAGGGTGTGTGACAGCCTAAGAAAACTAATTTAGAGAACCACTGTGGAGTCTCCTAGTTATAAACATTACAGGTTGATGATTATCTCAGTTATTTGAGGAAGTTCAATATAATTATATAGAGCTTTTACACACAAGGCAATCCCCCTCTCACTGAGTACACTCTAAAATTTATTTACATTTCTTCCTCTATCTGGGTTAATGGATTCTAATTCTAATAGGAAGCATCCTACTAAAGTAGAAACCAAACTTCAATTAAAAAAAGTAAGTGCAGAAGAAACCTATTATATTTTTAATTATTTCTGATTGAAAATGTCCTTCTCTCATGATACAAGAGATTTAAAGGAAAAAAAGTATCTGAAAATTTCCAAGGAATCATAAAGTCCTTTAAGTAAGTGCTTGAAAAGGCTTAGTCAGGATGCTCCAAGTGATGGAAGAAATTAAGGCCACAGAGAAGATGAAAAAACTTACACTGGCTGGGTATCAGAGGCTCATGTCTATAGCCCTAGCTACTCAGGTGACTGACACCTGGACAACCTTGGTTCAAAGCTAAATTGTGCACAAAAGTTTGTGAAACTCCATTTCCAATTAAACAGCAAAATGCTGGAAGGCAAGAATAGCTCTAGTGGTATAGTGCCAGCTATGAGCAAGAAAACTAAGTGAGAGTGAAAGGCCAAGTTCAAGCAAGACCTGTTACTGGTGCCTGTGTGTACATATACACAAAGGAAGTCTTAAGATTTATAAGAAAAAAAGCTGGCAGTGGTTTTTAAAATTTAAATATAACAACCAGCATTTACTGAGCACCAATTTCATTAATACCTTAATGAAATACTTTTCTCTGGGGTAATCAAGGAAGTCTAAGAGCTAGAAAGATGAGTTAGAACTCAAATTCACATGTCCTACAGACTAAGACTGCTCTTTCCATTGATTTCCACTGTCTTGTGACATGACACAAATATTTATGTGTAGCATGACCTCATTAAATTGAATTCAAAGAGAGTAATATTGAATTAACTTCAGTGAAAAAATATAAATTCAATCTAAAATTCTATTGGAGTTTCGTAACATTTATTTATTTCTAGAATCCGTATTAAGGAAGAGTTAGTTTTAGAAGTATAATTCTGATAGTTACTTGAGATAGTCATACAATATATAAAATTTGAAAATCTCACAATATGTGGTAATTCTTTAGATTCATAGTAAAGTTTACATAAAAGTTTGATTTCAACATGCCAAAGACTTTAAAGAAAAGAGAATTAAACAATTTTTGTCAAGTTTATCAACTCAAAACCAAATTTAAGTGACAGCCACATTAGCATGCCCAAATATTGCAAGATTCCTAAAGTGATATCAAAATCAGAACCTATGAGATGAAAGTGAATACAATGATAAAGGTTTCAATTTTTGCAAAACTGTGTTCATGTTTTATGATGCTTGTTTATTCCACCTTTAAGAAGGAAAATTATGGGGCTCGGAAGGTGGCTCAGTGGTAGAGCACTTGCCTTGCATGCATGAGGCCCTGGGTTCGATTCCTCAGCACCCCATAAGCAAAAAGAAAAAAGCTGGAAGGGCACTGTGGCTTGAGTGGTAGAGCGTTAGCTTTGAGCTGAAGAGCTGAGGGACAGCGCCCAGTCCCAGAGTTCAGGCCCCATGACTGGACCAAAAAAAAAAAAGGGAAATTTTACATAAATATCATCAAATTGTCATTACAGCATAAAGTAATAAGTCCAGGATCTAGATAGGAAAGAATAAGGTTCTTAATTTGTTTTATAATACAAAAATTTAAAAATATATAATTATTATTTTTGTTTGCAATTTAAGCCAATTAAAATTTCCCATATGTACTCTTTTTCTTTTCTGGTCCGGTCGTGGGGCCTGAACTCTGGGCCTGGGCGCTGTCCCTGAGCTCTTCAGCTCAAGGCTAGCACTCTACCACTTAAGCCACAGCGCCACTTCCCGCTTTTTTCTTTTTGCTTATGTGGTGCTGAGGAATGGAACCCAGGGCCTCAGGCATGCAAGGCAAGTGCTCTACCATTGAGCCACCTTCCCAGTCCCTCTCTTTTTCCAAGCTATCTATTTTCTCAAGTCATTACTTTCTTGCATGTCTCTATGAATACAAAAGGTCATAGGGTGAGTGACAGTACCCCCAGGAGCAGAAAGGTATCTGATTTAAATAAGCCATCATCATTTTGGATAGTAACCACTTTGTTTTTTTTTTCAGTTTCAGAAATCAAATAGGCTGTAAATATAAAGGTTTCATTGTTCTTTCTCTTAAGAATTGAGTTGAAGGATCATTATGATATATGTATCAAATATATTATCATTTTTACAAAGAGCAAAGGAGAGAGAAGTGGAGAGAACTGCTACAATCAAAATTGACAGCAGCAACTTCTTTCTCAGAAATCTATGTGACTAAGATTTTCACTCAGTCTTATTTTTAGTTGAATCACGGCTATTGGTAATATTAAGTTTTTTAGAACATCTATATATTAAAATGGCATATCAATAACAATAACAACAACAAAAATAATGAGTGAAGTCTTACAGGGAAGCAGAAAGAGTTTCTTTCACAATATTACTATGAGGTTTTCTATCTTAGTACTTACACATTTATAATGTCTGTATGTATTTATAAAATTTATGGTTCTAATAAATTAGAAGATATATTTCAAAAATTTATCTTGTACATATACTTAACATTTGTTTATTGAGTAATAAAAAGGAATGCCTCAGGCAATATGATAGTCTAATCAACTCAATAGCTGAAGGTAAAGCACTGTTGATAATTTCAGTAGAACTCAGACCAGATGAGCATGCAGGTGCAAGTAGGGTTGCACTAAAGAAAAATACAAAAACAAACCAATGCCATGTCCCTCCCCGCAAAACAATTACCTCAGGTGATGCAAATCCTAAATATTCCCAATCCCATGTTCCACCAGCAAAGCTACAAAGAAATTAGACATACCATTTGATTTATTAACAGTACTATAAAGTGCATACAACCAGACCCTTGTCCTTTTAATTACTTTTAATTCTTTTGCTTATATCTTGCTTAATCAAAGTAGATTAATTATTAAAATATAAAATGATGGAAAAACATTGCAAAACATCACCACGTTATATGATTAGTTCTTATTTTATGCTTAAACAATATCTTATAAACATTAATGTAAAAATAATAGAGCCATTGGAATTTCAAATGCTTATAATTCTTTTGTTGTTGGTTATGGGGCTTTAACTCAGGGCTTGGGCACGGTCCCTGAGCTCTTTTGCTCAAGGTTAATGCTCTACCACTTAGAGCCACAGCTCCACTTCTGGTTTTCTGGAAGTTAATTGAAGGTAAGAGTCTCATGGACAGTCCTGCCCAGGCTAGCTTCTAACTGTGATCCTCAGATCTCAGCCTCTTCAGTAGCTAGGCTTATAGGCATGAGCACCAGCTCATAATGCTTATAATTCTTACAAATAAGAAAATATACTTCAGATTATAATGACAGAAGCATTTGATATAAAATAACCAAAACAACTGCTGTTAATTTAAAAAACAAATATGGACCACCTATATAACTACAAATGTCAAGTTTCTCATTTCTTTATATTTTAACAGAAAATTATAAATATGCCCAGAACAAGGCCAAGTTTCTAAGTTCTATACCCTAACATGTTTGAGACTATCATGTCATCTCATATATTACACATTTGAAATGATGCAAAGAATACTCTTTGAAGTGAGTTCATCTGAAATGTGAAATTAATATTGCTTAATTTAGTATGAAGAACTCAATACTGACAGACAAAACCACCAAGAAAAACACCAAGTACTGAAGGAAAAAAAATCACCAAAAAGTGAACGTAACTTTTATTAGCTATCCATTTGAGGTATAAATAACTTCTAGGAATATGTGAGTTGAATAGGAAAATAAAAGTGCTGGCATGTAGCTTAGTGCACATCCTTTTTACCTGCGCCTTGGAGCTTCTGGAGAGTCTGCAGGAGCAACTCCTCGAGCCACGGATGCCAGGAATTCTTGCCTCTTCTGTTGTACAAGGCATGCTGCCTTGATGATCTTATGGCGGGGTGTGCGAAGGTAAGGCCTATTAACTTTTTGGGCAAGGTCTTCAGTGACCATTTCTAGGTCTGTCTAGGGGAAGAAGAGGAAGCAAAGCTTACAGGATGAATGGCTGCAGCAAATCCAGAATCTGCAGTTTCTTGTTTAAATCCAACTCTTTTGAAGAAATAAACCCACATTTTGAAAAAAAAATATTTTGAGCATGTTTTCTACTCTGCACATTTTTCTAGGGTAAGAAAGAAACATGTTAAACTCAAGGAAAGTAGGAATTATTTGATAGACACAGTAAAGAAAATGGTATACATTATTAAAAAAAGTAAGTTTCAAGACATTGTATAAGAAAACATACTAATGCTATGATGTAGACTATACCTCAAAGACAAAGGAATTTGAGGCATGGCAATTCAACTGCTATTTGAGATTAGGTCTGGAAAGCTTTATGGGGCAAATATATAATGAACCGTGAAAGAAATACAGGCAGTTCAAAAGAATGACATGGAAATTGCCAACAAGTGGTGGCTTAAAAAAGAGGAATTAAAATTATAATTTTATTGTTATTATTAAGTTGTTCAGAGATTTACCATAAGACAATTCAGGGAATGTTTACATTTCTTTTTTTTTATTGTGAAAATACTGTACAGAAGGGTTACAATTACATGGGCAAGATAATGAGTATATTTCTTACCAAGCATTGTAGCCTCCTCCTTTGTTTCGCCTTCCCATCCTCCCCCCTCCCCCCACCCTCCCACCCAATCCCCCCCCATGTTTACATTTCTTTAGGACAATGTTACCCCTTCCTTCCCTTTTCCCCAGTTTCCCCCTCCCACCCTTATCCACAAGTTGTATAGTTCATTTTCCAGACAGTGCATATTGAATACCATTGACTGATATGTATACTCTCCCTTTCTGAGCTCCCTTTTCCCCCCACTAAAAAGAAGAAAAAGAATAAAAGAGGAATGTATAATGCAGTTGGCTAGCTGTAGTATAAGGCTAGCTTAGGTGTTTTTGCTTTTTTAAATACTGTAACTTTGAAGTTATGCTTTTAAAATATACTACAAAGTTAAAAAGTAACTTTCTAATCTAGTATGCAAAATTGTTCATTTCATCTTCGAATGCAAAATTTATTTTACCTAACCAGAAATAGATATATCACCTAATCAGGAATCTATATTACTAATCGGAAATAAATAGTTCTACCTCAACTAGTTGAATAAGGGATAATTGCTGCAGAAAATATCAACTAATGCAACAGTGATACTCACAAAACAGTATGTTGGAAATGAACTTTCCAACTTGGGCAGGGAGAATATTAGGGCTGGAAAAGTGGGAGAAAAACAAGGGAGGGGATAACAATGTTTGACTCAGAAATGTACTCATTACCTTACATATGTAACTGTAACCCCTCTATACATCACCTTGACAATAAAATTAAAAAAGAAAATACCTGTACAGAACAACTCATTCAAAACTTCAGCTGAACATTTAAAAATAAATAAAATTTCAGCTGCTTTTCCTTTATTTAAAAGCCATTTTAAAATAAAAACAAAATTATTTTATTAGTCCCACCTAAATTAGTTAAAACTTAGTTAAGTGGCTGAAAATGGAGAAATCCTGTTTTCATAATAACTGCTACCCCTTTTAATACATAATTTTAAAAGGTATCTTACTTGCATTAGTTCAAAAATTTCTTTCTTTGTGCTTTTAGGTTCTAAGAAAAATCCATATGGATAAGAACACTTGAGAATACGTCGAGTTTTTAAGAGCACATGAACTGCATCTTCGATGAAGGTAGTATCTGGGCAGCCTCCTTCAGCTAGAAAGTAATTGAAACATTGTGATTTTTTTGGAAATATTGTAACATAAAAATTAAAACTCTTGTTCAAAAAAAGAAGGTTCCTAAGAAGAAAGTAAAATAACTGTATGATAATACTCATTTAAACAAGCCCCCAAACCTATAAAGCATTCACAGGTGATACAATTATGTTTGTAATGACAAAGATGACAGCCTAGGAGCCAGGTTTGTCCTGGAACCTGTTCTCATTTTACTGGTAGAAAAATATGGTTTTAGGTCAACCCAGCATTTCACACCTTACTATAATTTTCAGATTATACTGCTAAGATGTTTGCTTGCTTAGGAAAAAGTTTAACTGCTTACATAAAAACAATGTATACCAGGTGCCTTGGCTCACACCTATAATCCTAGCTATTCAGGAAGCTGAGATCTGAGGATCACAGTTTGAAGCCAGCCTAGGCAGGAAAGTCTGTGAGACTTATCTCCAATAAACTACACAGAAAAAGCCAGAAGTGGCACTGGCTCAAGTAGTAGAGCACCAGCCTTGAGAATATACAGGCTCAGGGACCAGTGCACAGACCCTGAGTTCAAGCCCCAAGACCAGAAAAAAAAATCCAAAAACAATGTAAGAAAGAAGATAAAATATTCTGAGAAATGACGAGCTAATCAACGCTAGTAAATAAAAAGATTCAAGGAGGAAAAAGAAAAGGACAAGTGAGGAGGATAAGAGAAAAGGAAACTGCCTTAATAAAATAAGGCAGAGGGGCTGGGAAGGTGGCTCAGTGTTAAAAGTACTTGCCTTGCATGCATGAGGCCCTGGGTTCGATTCCTCAGCACCACAAGTGGCGCTGTGGCTCAAGTGGTAGAGTGCTAGCCTTGAGCTGAAGAGCTCAGGGACAGCACCCAGGCCGAGTTCAGGCCCCACAACCGACAAAAAAATAAAAATAAATAAAATAAGGCAGAGATATCATTTTAACATTCTTGGTTTTCCTTTAACTGAAATTAAAACAAAAATTAAACTGTAGAATCTAAACTGTTAAGTATAAATTATTCTGCATGCCTCTCCAAAGATATTTCATACACATATACACAAACTGATTTACAAAGCACCCTAACATTTCTGTGTACATAACTCAGATCCCTGGGTAAGTATCTGAACCAAGAAAAAAAAAATCAAAAAAATCAAAGCATTCCCCTTAGCACTTGCTCATTATGTGTGAGAAATGTGTGAGGTTGTTTATCTCTTCGAATTGCTGTATCTTTTTTGTGTATTTTACTATGCTGTCTGGAACCTCAAGTATATTGAACAAAAGCAATAATTAGCACTTAGAAAACTGAATGTTTACTACATGATACTAATGTGTCATTAGTGAGGAAACAGACAAAAATTCCTGTTAAAAAGTATATACTCTATGGGACCTTTCTTCTTCTAACTTCACTGTGGATAATACTTCCAGAGTTTGATATTGGTGTGATATAGCTATATAATTAATAATGTATACAAACTAATTAATAATAACAAGAAGACAAAGGTTCAATGGAAATCTTTCCTCCATTCTTATTTATGGTACTTAGGGCTATTTTATTAGGAATTATTCTCATAAAATGAGGGTTGTTCTAATTATAAAAGCTAGGATTATTTTTAAAACATGCCTCTTAAAAACAAACATTTGGGACATAAAGTTCTAATAATGCAATCAACCAATCAACACTCAATCTGCATTTATAAGTTGCTTAAAAAAAACTTTTAATTTAAAATTCCCAATTTGCCCTTCTCATAGCTTTGCATTCTGACCTTAATTCATTATTCACTACTGAAAGGATTTTTAATCTAACTATACTTGACTTCCATTTTATTTGATACTCAAGTATATTTTCTCAAGAATACTTAATATGTAAAAATTGGGTAGCATGTTATTTTGCTCCCTTTGACTAGGTCAGGGTATCTTGTTAGGACCCACCTGTTCTTCCCAAAACTAGAATATCAGAAGTAGCAGAGCGTACGCAAACCTATAGTGTGTTTTTTGACTGGTAACAGCAAAGACTACATTAAGAGGAGCAGGTTAGGTGCCTGATGGGAAACCCAATCACAGAGGCCTCGGGGTTTAAGACTATAGACTATATTCAGGGTTTAAGAAAACTCAAAGATGCATTGGAAGGAGCCAATGCATCTAATGTATTACTTTAGAATCCTAACTTCCTACCAGTGAACTGATTTAGTATGGAAGGATTTTTATATTAATTATCACACACACCACGTAGAACTTACTTTCTTTGAGAGCTCTACTCAATTGCTCCATCTTTTCTTTGGCTGTTTTAAGAAGGCGTTGTTCTAACTAAAGGAACAGAAATAAATAATTTAAACCATCCTCTTTACTCATTCACAACAGTGCAGTTAAGCGCATTTAAAATGATGTGGGACATACCTGATAACTATGCTCATGGTTTTTAAATCTTGTATAATAGTGCATAAATCTGTCAAGTTCCTGAAACCGTTTGTGTTTTTTCTCAGCCTAGGAAACAAAAGTCCATGAATGACTTTTATAAAAACTACTATTAAAATTGCTTTTTGGGGAAATTATTCAAAGTTTTATTAGTAATGGCAATGTATAAAAATGTATTGATATTTTTCCTTTGGTTAGGAGAATAACACATTTTAAATGCTCCTAGAACAAAGTATTACCTGTAAGAAACCACTAAACCCATATCTTCAATGTTAATATTATATGGCTTGCTATGGACTGATTTGTCCCTCAAATATTCCTAACCTAATCCCTAATGTGACTGTATTTGGAGACAGTGTGAGAAGGTGACAAAAAAGAGTCATTAGGGTGGGATTTACTCTGACAGGGATGGTGCTCTTACAAGAGGAGAAAACATCAGAGCTCTTTTTACTGGTCAATGTGAGGACACAGGTGAGAAGGTAGGTAATTGGCTATAAACAAAATTGAGAGCCCTTGCAAAGAACGAGTCAACTGGAACCTTGGTCTTGAACTTCTCAGCTTCCAGAACTGTCAGAAATAATGAGTTGACTGGCACGTGACTAGGTGCTTTAATATTGTATTATTGAAACTGCTGGGCACTGGTGGGTCATGCCTGTAATCCTAGCTACTCAGGAGGCTGAGATTTGAGGATTACAGTTCAAAGCCAGCTCGGGCAGGAAGTCCATGAAATTCCCTTCTTCAATAAACTACACCGAAAAAAAGCCAGAATCGGTGCTGTGGCCTTAAGCACAAAGAGGCTCAGGGACAGTATGCAGGCCCAGAGTCCAAGCCTCAGAAAAAAAATTTTTTTTTAAATCTTTACAGAGGCAAGCTGAAACAACTTTTCATATCTATCGAAGTAAGATCTGAAAGACAAAAAGAAAAAAAATCTTCCCAAGTTTTACGCTATTTTGCTTGAATTAAAGGCTACTCCAAAGTGTATTCAATTTAATGACTCATTAAGACAAAGAAAGGAAAAGAAATGCAAAATACTTTCAATGTTAATAACTGGCTTAAAGTGTTGCCGTTGCCGTAGCCAGTTCTTTACCTCCACAGTCATTTCCTTGGATTGCTCCTCCACATGCTGAATGACTTCATAGCGAGTACATCGGTAATAACCTCCAGTGGAGGAACTATGCTTTTTCCATTCTTCTAGGCAAATCCAGCAGAAGTCATACTTGCACTTAAAAAGAAAACATATATGCAAATTTCTCTGTATGTTAATATACAAATGATGGCCCGCTTTTTAGTAAAATTATGTGATGTTTGAATAACCCTGAATGTGTGACCAGAAATAAATCTCAGACATGTGATCCATTTTTTATGTTTCATTTGGATATCTCTTCTTCATCATGGAAAAGATGTGCCTCCAGTACACAGCCCTTTCTTATATTGAATTGTACGAACTCATTTAACTCATTTATTAGCTCAGTGGTTTATCTTTTTTTCCCCCAAATCCTTAATCATTCCCTTTTTTGCATTGTCTTAAGTGTGCTAGGCAATAATAATCTGTGAGAATTTTGGCAGTAGGACCTAGGTTCTGATGATGTAGTATCTTCATTGTTTTTTTCTAGAAATTTCTTTTCCATTTTTTAAAACTCCAGATTGTTTGAATGCTTACATTTCCAAGTGAAAGACCTTTAGCAACTTTACTATTAATTTCTATTTTACTCCTTTATGATCACAGAATACCGTTTGTATGTTTTCTGGAATGTCACTAAGACTTTCTTTGATGATCAATGATATCCATTGTTTGTGAACGCCCCACTGGTACCTGAAAAGATGACATTGTCCACATTTCTAAGATGTAGTTTGAAAAAAAATATGTATATATATATATATATATGTATGCATGTACACACACACACATTTTAGCAATCACATATATTTTAATAATTAGGTACTCATGTCTTTTCTTTCTCTACTAGTTTTTGGTTTGCCTGATATATCATGAACAGAGATGAAAGTAAAGTCTCTGTGATCATGTACTTGTTTATAACATGGACTACACAATAAACTATAAACTTATTTCATGTGACTTGACACAAATACCCTTCAATGAAGCTTTATTGATTTCTCAATATTAGTGGCAAAACTTTTATACAATAGTCAAACATTACCTTCTATGATGGGAAAAATGATGCAGAATTTAAATGATTTTCTTGTGTTTCAATTACAACTAATAAAAATGCTTATTTATTTTTATTAAGTAGTTGTACAAAGGAGTTTCAATTCTGTGAGTCAGGTTATAAGTACAATGCATGTTGATCAACGTGACCCCTTCCATAGTTCTCCATCTTTCCCCGGGCCATCCCTATCCTCAAATTACACAATGAAATTTTTATATAATGTACACTGAATTTAGTAACTGCATTTGTTCCCTCCCATCCTTCTTGTGCTCCATCCTTTGCTGGCCCTGTACCACATGAACAGGTTTCAGTTGCTTGGTATTCATTTTGTTAAATAGCTTGTTAGTTGTTCACCCCCTCCCCGCCCCAAGTATAATGCCCTTTAGTCAATTTGTGTATATATGCATATAACTCTATATATGTTATCATGTATGTATTTTAGATCTAACTTCCACATATGAGCAAAAAGTGCCCTTTGTCTTTCTGATCCTGACTTATTTCACTTAACATATAATTTTTTCTAGATCATCCCTTTCCTTGAAAACGGCATATTATTCTGACAGATGAATAAAATTACATGTACATTACATGTATATATGTACCACGTTTTCTTCATCCACTTGTCTGCTATAGGACATCTAGATGGCTTCTGTAACCTGACTATTGTGAATACTGCAGTTATATATAGACAGTGCAATTTTACTGTATCCTGACTTGTAGGGCAGATGCCCAAGAGTGCTATTCCTGAATCATGGGAGTAGTTCTTTGAGGAATCTCCTTCAGGGTGCCTTCCTGGGTGGCAACGTAATTTTTTTTTATTCTGATGTTTAACTCAAATGAAGAAAGTTACTATTAAGTGATTTAAACTATCTAATAATGAAAAACGTATAGTTCCCCCAAAATTATGTAAGGGAAAATAAAATAAAGTGTTTATGAAATAAAAGAGCTTTTTTTTCAAACATGTTATTCCTTTAAAGTACTAATACATTTGATTCTACATAGCAAACTGCCTTCTCAATCAAAATTAACACTGAGGCATCAAAAATGGTTTATTATGATTTTTTTTTTTTGTCGGTCGTGGGGCTTGAACTCTGGGCTTGGGCGTTATCCCTCAGCTCTTCAGCTCAAGGCGAGCGCTCTACCACTTGAGCTATAGTGCCACTTCCGGTTTTCTGGTGGTTTATTGGAGATAGGAGTCTCATGGTCTCTCGTGCCCGGGCTGGCTTTGAACCGCAATCCTCAGATCTCAGCCTCCTGAGTAGCTAGGATTACAGGTGTGAGCCACTGGTGCCTGGCAATGTCAATTTTTTTTTTTTTTTTGCCAGTTGTGGGCTTCAACTCTGGGCTGGGCACTGTCCCTCAGCTCTTTAGCTCAAGGCTAGCACTCTACCACTTGAGCCACAGCATCACTTCCGGCTTTTTGTGCTTATGTGGTGCTGAGGAATTGAACCCAGGTCCTCATGCATGCAAGTACTCTACTATTGAGCCACCTTCCCAGCCCCAATGTAAAAATTTTTTTGACAGACAGTAGCAAACTTTGTGTCTGATTTGATACAAATCAGATGCTGTTTTACCCATACCATTAAAAAAATATTTGGAAAACATTCGGTTTGCTGAACAAAGTTTTACATTCTATATAACATTTCTATGTCATAATACTACTACTTTTCAGCCAAGCACTAGTGGCTCACACCTGTAATCCTACTCGGGAGGCTGAGATCTGAGGACTGCAGTTCAAAGCCATCCCTGGCAGGGAAGTCCAGGAGACTCTTATCTATAGCTAATCACCAAAAAGCCAGGAGTGGAGTTATGGCTCAAGTGGTACAGCACTAACTTTGAGTAAAGAAGCTCAGTGACAACACTCAGCCTTGAGTTCAAGACTCAGGACTGGCACAAACAACAACAAAAACTACTTTTCAGTATCTATTTTCAGTGTAAGTATTTCAGGTGGCAGAGAAAATAAGACTACTATATTTGCAAAGCATGTAAATAAATGTTTTCAAATGAAAAATACATTTAAGTTGTTATCTATACCATTAATTGGCAAAAATATTCCTTCTTTTGATAAACATTTATCCAGAGTTTACTACTGCTAGCTACTGTTAGCTGCTAACAGTTGATGATTTTAGTTAATCTATACTTCTTTGTTTTTTTTTTTTTTTTTTTGGGTCCGGTCGTGGAGCCTGAACTCTGAGCCTGGGTGCTGTCCCTGAGCTCTTCAGCTCAAGGCTAGCGCTCTACCACTTGAGCCACAGCGCCACTTCCGGCTTTTTTCTCTTTGCTTATGTGGTGCTGAGGAATCGAACCCAGGGCCTCAGGCATGCAAGGCAAGCGCTCTACCACTGAGCCACCTTCCCAGCCCTAATCTATACTTCTTTGCAGATCTAGGTAGTCTTAATCTTCATAGATTTTCCAAGAAAAAAATACAGATTTTGAAGAGAAAACAGTATCAGCCATTCCTTAACTAAACTAATAAACACTTTTGAGGATTTTACTCAGAATCCTACAATAAGTTTTCCATTTAGTCTCTTAGGGAAATTTTACAGTTTCGCTAAGCCAATCATTTATGATAATCTTATACGGGTGCGTGCGTGCGTGCGTGTGTGTGTGTGTGTGTGTGTATGTGCGCGTGCGCGCGTGCTGGTACTGAGGCTTAAACTCTAGGCCTAGATGCTGTCCCTTAACATTTTTGTTCAAAGTAGTACTCTACCACTTGAGCCATAGCTCCAGTTCTGGGGTTTTGGTGGGTAACTGGAGATAGAGTCTCAAAATAATTTAGTAACTACCTTTCTTTTGTAAGTTATAAAATAATAATTTAAAAGGCAAGTAATTCTTAGATGATATTGACATTTTTATTGTCATCCTAACTGTTTCTTTCATATTCTATATTAGAAAAAATTACATTGTGGGTTAATTTAAATAATCATTTTAAATATAAACACAATAAAAAAGGAAAAAAGAAAAATATCATTACAATTTTAAAACAAAAGCATTTAGAAATATGTAGGCAAGGATTAATGAAATATTATTAACCTCCTGGAATATTTGCTTTAAATATAATGGAACTTTATTTCTGTGCAATGAAGCCAGGAGTTTATGTATGTATATTCTGTTAACTTTCAGTCCTATAAAGGTCCTTATTTAAGACTGTATTTTCAGGGAGCATTTCTATAGTTCATAAAGGTCCTTGTTTATATTACTTTCAACCAAGTAGATTTTTGTTGGTATTTCACTTTCAATATAGTAGTAAATTACTCATTTAGTTGGTGTTTCATTAGTAGAGTAACTTTTCTGCTTTGGACTGACAGACTTTATTAGGACTTCAAGTGCAAAACTTTTTAACCTCTTACCTTTGCACACTGCATGTGATTGCAACCTTCATTCTTCTGTATTGGGGACTTACAATTAGCACAAGGCTTGGAGTTAGTTAACAACCAGAGACAATTGGCAGCATCTTCATAAGCTTCACTAACTCCTACAACTTTAGGATATTAATCAGAAACATAAAAATATGTAATTTAGTACACAATTTCAGAGGGAAAATTCCAAACTTTTCTTTTCGGGTTTCCTCACTGTGATCACATTTATTTTCATATCAGAGTCTACAACAAATTTCTAAACTGCTTCATTTTGAATAGTATAATTGTAAGGAATTCTATTCCAAAGAAAGGCATAAATAACAGTTATAGGAAAAGCATGAAATATCAACATTTTTTTGAAACGAGGATTCACTATTGTAGCCCAGCCTAACCTCAAACTTGGAATTCTTCTACCACAGACTCCCTAGTTAAAGGTACATGCCAGTACAACTCACTCAATCTTTTTTTTATCCATGTGATACTCCTAAAAGTAAACCTAACATTTGCCCAAACTGATTTTTCTCTCTTTTCTGTCCTGGTAAATGCTTTGATCATCTGCCCCAAGTCAATCTAGAAGCAGTATGTGATTAATATCTTTCTTGTTCCCTACTTCACAGCATCTCATTGATTCTGCCACTTTCTCATCAATTGTTTCTTTCCATTCTCACTGTTTATTACTTTAATTAGGGTTCTTCACACCTATCACATGTCAAAGGAAGCACAGAAAACCAATTTATTTCCTTCGCTCTCAAATATAGTGATCTTTTCGAAATAAAAATCTACTTAAAATATTTCAATTGTTCCCTATTGACTACAAGAAAAAAAATCAACTTACTTTAGCAAAGAATAAGTCCTTCATGATGTTGGTCAATCGTGGGGCTTATACTAATGCCTAGATGTCCCTAAGCCTTTTTGCTCAAGGATCTGGTTCTACCATTTTGACCTACAGTGCCATTTCTTGGCCTATTTATTTGAAAGTAGTTCATCCAAGCTGATCACACACACACACACACACACACCTCTCTCTCTCTCTCCCATCTTCTATTTTTTTTTCTTTTCTTTTTTGTTGGTTATGGGTCTTGAACTGTGGGCCTGGGCACTGTCCCTGAGCTTCTCAGCTCAAGCTAGTAGTCTGACACTTGAGCCACAGTGCCACTTGCCGCACACCCACTTTCAAAAGGATGATGGGATAAGGGTTTAGCCCTACTGTCTGAAGCAGGGGGAGAAGCCTAACACTTTGAGGTTTTAAATATTAAAATGAAAAGATATTCACCACCCATATATGCCACTGAGAGAAGGATAGGTGACCCCTGGGAAGTGGCTATGACTGTAACTAAGGGGCTGAGTACCATGCATAGTGCACTAGCAGTAGAGAACTAAAGCGCTCAGGCTGCAGAAACTCTGAGTGCCTATCATTAAGTTTGTATCAGCAAATAGCTCCTAAGTGTTGGAAACACTGGTTTTTAATTCTACATAGCAAAGAGAAACAACTGTAGCAGAGCAGTGAGGAGACTACACTCTAGTCCTAAATCCATTGTAGAAGATGGGTTTGATGGAGGTGATGACAGGAAGAATTTGGTGGATACAGGAGTTTCAGAGTGAACTTAGTGTAATTATGGCAAATATGATCAATCTGTAATGTCAATGTTGCTCACAAAAAGTATTGCTATATAACAATCATTAAGATTCTTTTATATTTACAAGATCTTATTTAAAAGTAGAGGCTTTTCTCCTCTCTTTAGCATCAACATTATTTTTAGCTCAGAGACTCTAATATATTCTTATGACCCTTATTGTCCATTGTCATAATAAATAAAGCACAAAGACATTAAAACAAAGACGCTGTGTGGTGTGCAACATAACAATTTCTCTTTCTTTCATTCAGAATGCTAGCTCCTAACTGCATTCTAGAGAATGGCATGAAGCAAATTACATTCAGAAAATAACCAACAATATAATAAAAAAATAGACTGGAAAAAAGGCCTTCACTTTCAATTCTATGAACATGTTTACACTATTATCATTTTTTTGTATTTACCGTTCACATCACTTACAATACCTCATCTTCCTTCAACTATATGTGTCTTCTTCACCTCTACTGACTTGCAAACTCTTTCATCAACCTTAATTACAAGTTCATTATATCTTGAGCTTATTATTTTTTTGAATAATCTAGTGTGCTTAGCCCTCTTGGTAAGAAAACCTAACTTCATGTAGTGTATAACAGAACCTGTTATCTAATCTAAATAGCCTAAAACAGTTGTTTTAAAAATACTGAATTTTTAAACAGACAAGTTAAATTCCATAACTACCAAATAACTATGAACTATGAGAAAGTATATGCAAAATTTGTAAATTTCATAGAAAATATAATCATTCCAACTTCTTATTTTGATTAATTAGACACAATAGAGGTAATTCAGAGCTTAAAAACTGTTTGAGCTGTTTTATAAAATGAATTCACAAGGCTGAGAAAGGCAGGTTATGAATTCAATGCTAGCCTGGACAACATAGCAAGACCCTGTCTCCAAATATTTATGTTACTTATATATTTTCCCATAAAATGCACAGAAAAACTTTATAACACTAAGAAATATGTAAACTTAAACATTTAATCATTTAGAATATATTTATACATATTTAATGATCATGTTCTATTTTAGTATAATTGCTCATTTCCGGCACCTTAAGCCATACCCTAAATGTCATAAACTTAATGGTCATTAATAGTATCATTCTGGTTACTATCTTTCAATGAGGAGGATACAACAGTACAGCAAGAAAAATGAAAGAGTCTTGGTTTTGCCTCAAACTCCTATTTTCTAACATTCCTGTCTTTCTGAATAAAACCAAGCGATGGTTTCTATATTCCTAGCTACTTTGGAGACTTAAGATGGGAAGAATTGTGGTTTCAGGCCTGTCCAGGAAAAAGTTCATGAGATCCCATCCATCCCAACTAATGACAAATACCTGTCAGCTTAGCTACTAGGGTACAGTAAATATGAGGCTGTAGTTCAGACCTTTCCCTATTAAAAAAATAAAATACATAAAAGGTCTGGGGGTGTGGCTTAGTGGCAGAGTAGGTGGCCCTAGTTCAAACCTTAGTAAAATTTCCCCCAGTCCATTTGAGCTCTTAAGGACAAGGTAGTTGTGTGTGTGTGTGTGTCTGTGTGTGTGTGTGTCTGTGTGCTGGTTCTCAGGCTGGAATGCAGGGACTGTCTCTTGAGTTTTTTTGCTCAAGGCTACCATTTGAGCCACAGCTCAAATGGAGGTAAGTATCATGGACTTTCCTGCCTAGGTTGGCTTTGAATCATGATCCTCAGATCTCAACCTCCTGAATAGCTAGAATTACTGGTGTGAATCATTGGTAGGCATATGGCAAAGGTGAAATTTTAACCTGTAGTTCCTTTACCTTTGGATAACAGAAGTAACCATATGTATGATATATACGAGTTAGAATTTGAACTAAGGGCTTCTAACTAGATAGGCAGGTACCACAGCCCAACTGTGTTGCTTTAGTTATTTTGGGCATAGTATTTCTCATTTTTGCCCTCTTCCTGTATCACTGAAATGACAGATATACCCAGTTATTGGCTTAGATGGGGTCTTGTTAACTTTTTACACAGGGTGGCATCAAACTACAATTGTCTGGATTGTTTCTGCCTCTGGAGTAGCTGGGATTATAGGTATGACTCACTGCTCCCAGCTCTTATTATTGTCAGGATCATTATCACATGCAAAGTATCTTTCCCTTACCCAACAATAGTTTGCTCTCAATAACCAGGCCATTCTCCATTTCCTTCCATAGAAAAAATTTATCTGTGAATATGGAATAACTGATCCAATCTTAAAATACTAACAAACAACTAAAAATAATTATTTATCTTAAATACTTGCTTTTATATCTCAAACCAGAAATATCTTTTATTTGACTAAAACTGTATGCTATTTACGTTTTTGTGATACTTTAAATCTAGGCAACTAGTAAGCACACTAACCTACAACTTAATAAAATTGTATCTCTTTAATTGTCCTGCAAAGGACAACTCTCCTCCACTTACAATGCCCTGTCTTGATTCCTCATACCCTCTCACTTGGACATCTGAATCTCAGATAAGGTCTTCCCAGTATTGGGGTTTGAAGTCAGGGCCTCAAGTCTTTTCAGCTTGCTTGCTTGACTGATGCTCTATCACTTGAACTATGTCTACAGCCTGGCTTTTTGTTGGTTAATTTGGAAATTAGGTTTCATAATTTTTCTCCTTTAGCTGGGTTCGAATTCCTTTCTTCCAGATCTTGCCTTCCTGAGATCAGTTTCCTGATACATCATCCACATTTCTGCCTGAGTGATCTTTCTAAATAAGTGTCTATATTTAATATTTAATATTCTCTTCTTGAAAGAACGTTGAAGTGTCATCTCATGACTGATTTGGACTTCTTAACCTCTCCACTTCACTTTCCTGCATTAGTGCACTGGGTGTACCACAGTTGCACTCCTTTGATATTATGCTGTTTCACAGCTCTCCTTCATCTTGAAATGTACTTCGTATTTTGGTCCAGTTTTCACAATGTAACTTAAGCATCAATTTTGTTATAAAATATTTCCCACCTGTCTCCTAACTGACATTTTTGTCTTTTGTCTTTCCCTTCTATCACATTTTGCACAGGAACAATGTTCTATAACAATTTACATATCTTGTCCTCAAATACAAATTTTAAGAGCACAGAAAGTATATTATTTCTGTAGTCTAGCATACAATAGCACTCATTAAATAATGACATTATTATTTAAGAGCAACAAATTATTCCTGAGTTTTATCAGCATCTCTTGTGAAACTTGAAACAATTATCTTCAAAATTCCACTAGATAGGTCTGCATATATTTCTAACAATGACCTCAAGTTCAAAATGTACACACCAAGGTCCATTATTTTCTCTTGAAAGTGTAATTCCTTTATCTGAATTTGCTAACTTTGACTAATGTTATCATGATCTACCCTCTGGCTCAAACTAAAGTTATCCCCTTATCACTGATTTCTTCAATCTACCCTTCATAGGTAAATATGTAATGTATAGTTTATTGTTAAAGGTAAATATGTAATCTATGTTAATATTCTTTTTTTCTTTTTTTGGTGGGTCCAGTCATGGGGCCTGAACTCTGGGCCTCAGTGCTGTCCCTCAGCTCTTCAGCTCAAGGCTAGCGCTCTACCACTTGAGCCACAGCACCACTTTCGGCTTTTTTCTTTTTGCTTATGTGGTGCTGAGGAATCAAACCCAGGCCTCATGCATGCAAGGCAAGCGCTCGACCACTGAGCCACCTTCCCAACCCTATAGTTAACATTCTGTTTAAAATGATATTTGGACCTTAGTGGGCAAAACAAACCTCATGAATCTAAAACCACAAGCACCAACTCTTGTACATGAAAAATTCTGACAGAATAAAGCCTTTGAAGTGTCATGGCTCCTAGTTTCTCTCCAACTAACTAACTTCTGTCTCTGCAGATATGCTCAAATCCAATTCATAATGCACTTCCATCTGATCTGTGACATTCCTCCACCCTTAACTTCCATAAGCAATCTCATCTTTAACTTAACTTAAATGTTTTACATAAGTGTATGTTCCACTGAGTAAATTTTTTATCCTGATTTATATTACCTCAAACTAACTCTATTATCTAAAAACTCAGAGAAAACACCTCAACCAATGTTCATTTATAAAAACTTGAAAGAAAACATGCTGGAAATACTTAAGGAGATGAACAGTTATTTTGTGTAATAATTGTGTAATAATTGCTACTAGGAAAAAGTATTTAAAAACAAGTTCCCACAGTGAAACAGATTTATTGTATCACCAGTCACATGCTTGTTTCACTCAATACAACCTAAGAATTAGTTTTACCAATAAAATGGGATCACTCGCATTACCTCATAGCATTTCTGTGAGGACAACAGAAATAGTGCATTTAAAGAAGTCTTAGTGACAATAGTTGTTGCTATAGTGTTTAATGTAAATAAATATACAGAACCACATAACACCAAGAAATTAACTTGGCTTTTCTTTCACTGAAGGCTTTTAGGGAAATGAGCAACTTCTGCTTACTACAGCTAATACAATGTTTCCCTTAAGGTACAGAAAAAGTGGCTGATTCACTATAGTACCAAAAAGGTATTACAAAGGCTGGGGATGGGGGTCAGGTTACAGCTCAGTGTTAGGGTGCTTATTTATCATGTGCAAAGCCCTGGGTTTGATCCTCAACACTGGGGAGGGGAAAGAATGGTTGAAGGTTGAATCTGACCTTCACTTACTCTATTTACCTTTGGTTGGAAAGGCTTGTTAGAAGATGTGACCTAACTATGATTCTTCCTCAGAATCTGCAAAATAATGTTGGTTAGAGGAAAATACTAAACATGGGAGAGCTAGCATTAACAAACTTAAAAACAACTTCAATGAAGAGGATAAGAAATATGGCACATTATCTTTTGAATGCTATTAATCTATTTGCAATACAGCTATGTAAAATTCCCCTTACGTTCTTCTGGTTTCATTTCAGTTATTTTTTGTAGCCAATTTTTCCATGTTTGGCAATCACAAGGTTCATGTGCTTCACCAAGGCACTCCCTAAGAAAGAAAATAGAAAAAACATTTAGAAATATTCATCAATATCAAGCTGACAAACGAACATACAAAGTATTCTAATTTTGTAGTTGAAAAACTAAGACATAGTGGCAATGAGAAATGAGTATTTCAAAAGAGGCACTGAAAAGTAGTAACAAAGCTTTATTAATAGCATACATTAGTGATACAAGGGAGTTTCATTGTGATATTACCGTACAAGCATATGATGTACTTCAGTTCATGAAACTCAACCCTTTATAGCTCTTATTCCACTGACCCTTTCTATGAAACTACTTTCATACATACATGTAGAATACTTTGACCATATTCACCCTCATTTATACTCTCCTTGCCAGTTGGTATCATCCCCTAACAGAGTCTATTTCACTCCATTTTTTGTGTATGTTAATTGTACCAAGTGGTTTCACCAAAGTATTTCAAACATGCATATGTATTTTAATCAGAATAACCCCTTCTGTGCTTGCTTCAGCAGCACATATACTAAAATTGGAATGCTATAGAGAAGATTAGCATGACCCCTGTGCAAGAATAACCCCTTCTACTATTCTATTTCACCTCCTCTACTCCCATTAACTGCTTTCATTGAGATTCCATGTCATATACAATACGTAATTTTGATATTATCTGTACTCCACCATACTCTTCCTTCTTCCTTCCCCTTGTCACCTCAAACAGTCTCATAGTATTTATCAATACATATATATATAAGTATATATATGTCTTTAAAGCCTAGATAGGCAGAGTGGTACATTCATTTATACCTTTTAAAAGTTTCAAATAGATTTCCTAATATTTATAGTTTTGCCTGCCTTAAAACATTTATCAATTAGGTTTAATCCTTACTAATAATTTAAATTACTGCTATTCAAGATGTGTTCCCAGGCTAGCAGTATTGCTACTTCTTGGGGGCTTATTAGACAAGCAATACAAGCAGGTACTAAGGGATCTATAGTTTAGAATTTTGTGTATATGTGTGTCTACTGGTCCAGGAGCCTGAATTCAGGGTTTGGCACTGTCCCTGAGCTTTATTTTTTGTTCAAAGAAACACCTTAACCACAGCTCTAGGCGTTTGGAGTGGTTAGTTAGAAATAAAGAGTCTCACTGACTTTCTTGCCCAGTTTGACTTGAACCATGATCCTCAGATCTCAGCCTCTTGAGTACTAGGAATAGATGTGAGTCACCAATGGCCAGCTAGAACTGCATTTTATTATAACTACCACATACGCTTCATTGCTGCAGAAACATGTTTTAAGCCATTCTTCTAATTATTTCTGCCTTCTTGTTTCCAGGTAATCTAAGTTCCTTTTAGGGCAATCTAATGTCCTTTTACTAGATTTGGAGAAACTTTTAGCTAAATAATTTAAAGCACTTATTTATAATTCAATTTTATTTTGCATCTATGTCTACATAAGAAGTCAAACACTGGGGGGGGGAAGGAGAAGGATTGGGATTGGGGGGGAGGGGGGAGGCTGGGAAGGGATGTGAAGGGTAAACAAAAGGAGGAGGCTGCAATGCTTGGTAAGAAATGTACGCATTATCCTGCCCATGTAATTGTAACCCCTCTGTACAGTATCTTCACAAATAAAAAAAAAAAAAAGAAGTCAAACACTAAAGCCATAGGTGGTATCCTATGCTTGTAATTCTAACTACTTGAGACAGAGGCAGAAGGATCTCAGCTTGAGGACAACCTTGGCGAAGTTAGTATGACCCTCTCATAGTCATTTTCTTTTTTCCTTTCTCTTTTTGGTAGTATTGAAGTATATGATCCTATTTCAAAAGCAAAATAAAAACAGAAGGGCAAAAGGGTTAAGAGGTATAGCTCAAGTGCTAGCGCATTTGAGACCTTGGGTTCAATCTCAGTAATGAGGATGGGGAGGACATTAAAGTGGGTGGAAGTGGGCAGAAAGAAGTCAAGCACTGAAAAAACCTAAAGCCTTGATTTTAATTTAATGTAATGTTATATTGTAGAGTACCAAAGTCATTACTTCAGTTTATAACAAAAATTCATTTTAGGAAGAGAAATATACAACCTGGAGTATCACTATCATCACCACAACTACATTAAATAAAGATCTTATTTGCAAAGGTTGTTTTTGTTAAGATATCCCAAATGACTTAGATATGAAGGATTCTATTTTATACTCTTTAGGATGAGTATTATAAACTAGAAAATAACAAGTGGTAGTGATCATTTGGAAAAACTAGGGCCAGTAGGTATTGTTGATAGAAATGCAAATGCTGATATAGTGCTATGATAAAGTTTAGACATTTCTTATAAAGTATAAAATTACTATATGATTGAACACATTTGTATCAGGTATAAATCTGATCGAACTAAAATCAGAGACTCAAAATTGTTTATCAATGTTCATAGCAGCATATGACAGCCTAAAGTGTAAACAGCACAAGTGTGTCCATTAGTAGATGAATGAACAAATTGTAGCACAAATATACAATGGAATATTGTTCAGTCAAAAAACAGAATGATATTTTAATAAATGCTGCTACGATGAATATTCATCTTGTTAGGTGAAATAAGCAGACAAAAAAGGAAAAAAATGTTTTCACTTCTATTAAATGTCTAACGTAGGTTAAATCAGAGACAAAACAGAATGGTGGTGATCAGTGGCTGGTTAGAGGAAAATGGAGAATTATTTGTTTAGTAGTCTCTACCTGGGATCATAAAAAAGTCCTGAAAATAGATAAGGGCTGGTAGTTGCATTGTAAATGTAACTAATACCAAACTGCACATTTACAGTGGCTCACATCCCTAACTACTCGAGGCTGAGATCTAAGGATTGTGGCTAAAAGCCAGCCCAGGCAGAAAAGTCAGTGAGATTCTTACCTCTAATTAACCAACAAAACGAGTGGAGCTGTGGTTCAAGTGGTAAGGTGCTAGCCTTGAACATAAAGCTCAGGGATAGTACTGAGGCCCTGAGTGCAAGCCCAGCAGCAATACACAGACAGACAGGCACATACACAGAGGCACTATTTTGAACATCTTCCCTGTAACTATGGTTTATTTACAGAGCTCCTAGGAACTTAGTGGTAACTTAACAGGTATTAAATAATATTGAGTCAGGTGTTGGTGGCTTATGTCTATAATCCTAGCCACTCAGAAGGCTGAGATCTGAGGATCCAAGTTTGAAGCCAGCTCAGGCAGGAAAGTCATGACACTCTTATTTCCAATTAACCATCACAAAGCTGGAAGTGAAACTGTGGCTCAAGTAGTAGAATACTACTAGCCTTGAGCAAAAAAAGCTCAGGGACAAAGCCCAGACCATAAGTTCAAGCACCAGGAGCAGCAAAACAAGAGCAACAACAACCCAAAAGTTGGTTATTTAAAAATGGAAATGCATGTGTTATTTTTAAGTGTATATCCAAATCAACTGTTTTCCAGAAATGTAAGTAATATCTATGATAAATGTACATTATCATTTGGCACACATGCTAGCATACAGAGAGTAAGAAATATGTCCCAGATCTAGAAACAGTACTTCTACATGTTGCTTGAGATCATGTGGGACTGCAGAATCTATACTTATCACTACTCATCTTTTAAGCATATTTTTTAATTATACCTTACTAAAAATAGAAAAAGTCTTAAGATGTAAAATACTCTTAATGCATATTTTGTCTATAAAACTAACAAATGAGGCCAATGAAAAATTATTTCCATTAAGTTTAAGATTTTCCCCCCTAGAGAATAAACAGTAGGGGCTGGGAAGATGGCTCAGTAGTAGAGCCCTTGCCTTGCATGCATGAAGCCCTGAGTTCGATTCCCCAGCACCACATAAGCAAAAAGAAAAAAGCCAGAAGTGGTGCTGTGGCTCAAGTGGTAGAGCCTTAGCCTTGAGCTGAAGAGCTGAGGGACAGCACCCAGGCCCAGAGTTCAGGCCCCACGACCGGACCCCCCCACCCAAAAAAAAGAATAAACAGTATATTCAATATATCTTCTTTAGAGCAATCAATACAATGTTTTCTCTGAATATTTCTGAGGGAAAAATAGAAAATAAGGGGAAAAAAAGGTCCATTCTCTCAAATAGAATCTAAAGGGACTAATTAATGTCTTCAAAAGGCTAGTCACTTATCAATGTGCTCAGCTTTGAGGCCATGTTATGTGAGAGTGCAACAGACAAGCTTTCTTTTCCAGAACCACACAGGAAGACACAGACCTGCTGCTTCCTTGGGTGCTAGCCAAACCAGTAGTATCTCTTCAGAGGGTTATAATAGCTTGGCACAGTTTCCTAGTTCAAATGCAACACTAAGAGTAGATATAGAAAAGAGAAGCTTATAAATGAAGCTACCGCAAGAACTGCATATTACAAAGTATGTTAGAAGCTGTCATTTTATAATATTAAAATGAATGCTAAGGTATATGGGAAAATAAGCTTGAGCTTCTCTAAGGGACTGATAATCTTGATTAAAGTGCAGTTTTATTTACACTAGAAAGTTAAATTCCTAGTTCGTTTCGTTTGTTTGCTCCGTAGCCAAGGCTGGCTAAATTTGCTGTGAACAGCCAAGGCTGTGATCTTCCTGCATCAGCCTCCTGAGTGTTGAGATTACAGATATATGACATCATGCTCAGCTCCTGAGGACATTTTGTTATTTATGGCAATACTCGTGTTTGAACTTGGCCTCATGCTTGCTACACAGGCACTGTACTGCTGAGCTATATCTCTAGCCCTTTTTTTGTACCAGCTGTTTTTAAGATAGGGCCCTTTTACTTCTTTTCAGGCTTGTGCCTGCACCCAGATAAACCTATTTTATGCTTTTTATTATAACTAGACAGACAAGCAAATGCCACTATTCCCATGGGAAGAAGTTTTTCAAATTTTTCTGCCAAGGCTGATCTTGAACTATGATCTCTAATCTTGACCTACCAAGTAGCTAGTATTACAGGTGTAAACCACTAGCACCTGGCTTGGAAGAGTTTTAATGAATGAATGTCAAAGTATTTGTTGCTGAAACTGTATCTCAAAATGTTAGTAAAATGTATATAAGAAGGGGAATGTTGGCACATAGGCAACTGAATACTGGCACCAAGGAATGAATACATTCAAGACAAAAAAAGGATCCTGGTAAAGAGATTATGAAGACAAAAGTGGTTGTCTAGATTCTTCAATCCTGTCTAAATATGACTAAAAGGAATGGCTCTTTGCTTGAATATGAGCCAATACATAGAATTACTAGCAAGAATATATACTAGCTTTAAAGGGCTCTGAAAACAATAAAAATCTTAAGTAGGTAGATCCCTTCAATCTAGAAAGCTCTTTTTCTCCCCATAACAAAAGCTATTAAGCTAGTGTTAGAGACTGATTTTCAAGAGATGTTATTTTGTTGGCAAATAAGGAAAACTTCATCTATTTTGCCCAAAGGACTTTTGTTGAGTCTCTCTTTGCCTAAGGAGTCTATGGAGTGACACATGAAGCATGAAACTACTGCTTTACCTCAATTAAGATTCATGATTCTGAGAAGGAAATAGGTGTTATCAAAATACTTATTATGGGTACTAGAGGAAAAGAGAATGAGTTGGTGACAACTTTAATGCAAATTTACTTTCAGAGTTCTTGAATATGTATGTACTCTGAATCACTGGAAACCTGAACAGCCTGGAAACGTGATACTGTGGCTGCTCACTCTGTGCATCACTGTGATTCAAACCTTCCTATGAGAAGTTTACATTTTCTTCCTTTGTGTGGTGACACTATTTTGAAGGGTTCTTTCAAGTTTTGTAAAAGAGGTGCTATGTCAAAAATCCACTATATTATTTAGAATATTCTTGTTAGTAAATGTGAAAAATAACTCTAAATTATATTTAACTGTCTTGGTGGGCTTAGAAGAATAAATTCCAAGTAAGGGTCTCAGTTTCAATAGAAATATGCATGATTACAATTAAGGACCAGACAACATTCTGAAGCTACGCAGGGCAGAAATGACCACTACATTAAATTAAACTTGAGTTGGCCACCAAGTATTTTTGACAAGGAATCTTTTAGAGTGTTGTCAAAAAAAAGACACTTTGTACTAGCTCAGTGGTTAGAGAAGTTCTACTTAACACAAAGAAAAAAAGGGGAAGTCTAGCTAGTTTTTAAATACCATTTTCTCAGATAAGAAAAACTCCTATAATAAAACCTAAGGGAAGAAAACATTCCAGGTTCAGTTACAAGGGGTGTGATCAAGTTACAAAAGATAGGGCTATACTGTGGTAAGAAGGAAAAAGCCCGTGAACACGTTCTCTCCCAGCAATAAATTCAGTTATATCCAAGCAGATATTTCTTGGGCATAGTCCAACTGATTCTGTCACATCCATTTTCTTTCTTTTTTTGTCATGGGGCTTGAACTCTGGGCCTTGGTGCTGTCCCTCAGCTCTTCAGCTCAAGACGAGTGCTCTACCACTTGAACCACAGTGCCACTTCTGGTTTTCTGAGGTTCACTGGATAGGACTCTCACGGGCTTTTCTGCCTGGGCTGGCTTTGAACCATGATCTTCAGATCTCAGTCTCTTCAGTAGCTAGGATTACAGGCGTGAGCCACCGGCACCTGGCTAACACGTAATTTTTAAAATAAATTATTGTTGTCTTTTGTAATCATCTTTAGATAAGCATTTATGAGTGTTTTGGGGACAGAAAGGAGCAAAAAACCTTGAGTCATATGGATTTATTTTGTAAAAATCTTTGCAGTTTTCTTTTACAGGATATTTTTGCTTCTCACTTAAATAAAAGACAAAAAAAGGCGACAGAAATTGTGACCATTTCTACTAAGAATTTCTGATTATAGTTAAAGTTCTTATATGAGTAAGAGGTCAAAACTCTATTACAGGAATCATAAATTAACTCCGTGATAGGTAAAGCAAGCAATGTAAAATCTAGAGAATCTACCTCACAGTCCTATAATTTAATAATTATCAAAACTAAAAGGCAACACTATTCAGGTGAAGAACTTAAATGTGAGTCTGAGCTACATAAAACCTAGTTTTATTTTATTCAAGTCACCTTATTCTATTCCCCTCTGGTACAATGTCCAGAATATGATGTTCTATTTGCTAAGTCTCTACTACCTTATAAGTAGATCAAGCAAATGATTACCAAATGTGACCTTTGTCTACAGGGTAATCTGCAGATCCTTTTAAACTAGGAAGAAATTCAAAGCAGAACCTAAGATCATGACATATAGTCTCCTGTGGATTTTGAGTATAACTAATCTGATATCTGAAGGGTATTAGAGTAAGAGAGTAGAGTTTGTTCAAATGTGGTTCTAGAAATGTGCAGTTATAGCATCTAGCATCTATCTATCTATCTATCTATCTCTATCTATCTATCTATCTATCTATCTATCTATCTATCTATCTATCTATCTATCTATCTATCTATCTATCTATCTATCTATCTATCTATCTATCGTAAAACCTAGTGAAAGCTAACCCAAAAAAATCAGAGTTTAAGACAATGGTAGCTACAGATTTTTCTTCTCCCTTCAAAGCTTTTTTCTCTATAACCTAAGAAAATTCTATTTACTTTATCTGATAAGACAATCTGGTAATTTTTGTTTTCCTTCTCTATCATGTCTCCAACTTTCCTCTAAATACCAGCCTTTCCCAACCAAGATTTCGATTGTGAACTAGAGAACTTGTAAAATGATTTATGTGAATTTTTCTGAAATTTCCTATCAATGTAACAAACCATTACCATTCTAGAAACAGGATGCACACCATGGGTATCTTCTCAAATCTCACATTGACTCAGAAAATAGATTTGTTACTTTAATATTCTTCCTTTATAATATTCATATTCATCTAAAATTCATTTATTTGCTTATAATAAAACTTTCATTGTCATTAACTCCCTTTTCATTCAATAATTCTACTCTCTCACACTGGTTTAGTTCAGTAAAATTAGTCTCAATCATTCATAATTTCTCTTCTACAGGTTTTGAAAAATTATCTTAAACTGTGTAGGTATAAAATATCATTGCTCAGTATTTGGGCATTTTATTTGCTTTCTGAATTGGTGATGAAAGTAACAAACACAGTTTTCTTTTCAATAAGCACTATTCTATACCTAAGCACATAATGCTGGAGTCAGCAAAATTTTTCATCAATAGCTAATTAGTAAGCAAATTTGCTGCCATACAGACTTTCTGACAACTACTCAATTTTTCTTCCTCAGGCCTAAAGCAAACACAGATGATATATAAATATGAAAGGGAATAGCTGTGTTGCAATAAAACTTCATCTTCAACATTAGTGTGCTGGTCTTTCACTTACAATGGTGTCATCACTAGGCTGGTAGTTCAGATGATGATGATTAAAAAAAATAGGCAGGTAACACCTGATGGAAAGATGGAATCGGATCTGTTTCCATGGAAGAAAAAAGATTTGAAGAGATAAAAGAGACTTTCCTCCCTCTTAGAAAAACATATAAGCCACTTCAGGTGTATATTCTGTTCATTAATACCATTATTTGTGGGCTGGGAAGGTGGCTCAGTGGTAGAGGGCTTGCCTTGCATGCATGAGGCCCTGGGTTTGATTCCTCAGCACCACATAAGCAGAAAAAAAAAAAGCTGGAAGTGGCACTGTGGCTCAAGTGGTAGAGTGCTAGCCTTGAGCTGAGGGACAGCACCCAGGCCCAGAGTTCAGGCCCACGACTGGACCCCCCCCCGCCCAAATACCATTATTTGTCTTTTCCTATCCTGCCCAATCCTCCATTCTCCTGTAAATTGCTTATGATGTCTCCCTACTACTGCTCCACAGTTATCACGTTATCTGCTCAATACTATTTTCAGTTCTTCTCAAACGATACGGATCTAGTGCTGTGTAATCAAAATCCAAACAGGAATTTGTAGACATTAAACTGATTCTAAAATGTTTTTTTTTTTAAAGTTTCTTAAGTGTCTAGCAATGTTAGGATTAATTTTCATTTCTACGTATAAGACTAGAATTTTATATCAATCTAAGAGATATCCATTCATAGGTAATAATTAAGGAAATAAGCTAAAGGCCACTTGCCTAGCAAGAGGGAGATGGAGTTCAAATCCTAGTCACACAGACACAGACATACACACACGCACACGCACACACACACGTATAGTGAGCGCCTGGCATCAAGCACATGATACATGAAACCACACAGACGCGCGCGCGCGCACGCACGCACGCACGCACGCACACACACACACACACATATAGTAAGCGCCTGGCATCAAGCACATGATACATGAAACATAGGAATTGTTGCTGTTTATTACAGATCTTTTAAAATTAAAAAGATCTTTTAAAATTAATAATAATATTGAGCATATTACAATTTAAAGGCTTGATTCCAGGTAAAAAGTCTCATTAGAAAAGTGAAAAGGCTGATTCCACCTTGTCTTATACTAACCAGCAGAAGAGGTGTCCTTTTCCACAGTCCACAGCAGGGGCTCTCAGCAATGGGAAGCTGAGTGTATCAGATCCAGATGTGTTGGACCCTTGTTTTGTTAATCTGACAGCTCTTTCACACCCCGCAGTAGGACACCATTTAATGGCAGGATTATTTTCAACAAAGGCCTGTTTGAACAGTAACAACAACAACACAAAAAGAGACTATTTCAGATGTACTTCTAACATAAAAGATAAAATCAGGCAAGAGTGAAATAAACACAAGTCTTGAAAAGTACTAAAAACATCATGAAAGCACTGAGAAAAATAAAAGGAAAAAGTGGTACTATAGTAATGACATAATTTTCAAAACTTGTTTTCTCTAAATATCAGGCAAAAATGAAGTTATTTACACAAAAATGTATAACTTATGTTTTGTTATTCAATGTGTCACTTTCCTAATTACACTGAAATTAGATGTAATTATTATTGATTGGGATTAGAACTGTAATAACACACATAAATCAATATTATGATGTTTTCTATGTTAGAATAGGGTTTCTTCTTTTTAAAATTGTTTTAAAGTCCATGCTTTAAATTTTTTTGTCTTGTTTTGTTTTATTGGGGCTTGAACTCAGAGGCTGGGTACTGTACTGAACATTTTTATTTATTTTTTGATCAAGACCAGTGCTGTACCACTTAAGCCAAAGCTATAGTTCTGGCACAGGTTGGTTTCAAACCACCTATCTCAGATCTCAGCCTCCTGAGTAGCTAAGATTACAGGAGTGACATGCCAGTTCCTGGCAACATTACAGTTTAGACTAAGAAAAATCTGTACAAAGCAATTAAAATGTAACTTTTATATCACAGAAAAGAGTAACTTTCATATACTTCTAAACATCTCCTGAATAAAAATAAAGAAAAAATTGAAACATTAAGATTTGCCATATGAAATTATTGCTTGGATTAAAAATCATAAATTTCTAAGTTAAAAATTTTTGTTTTTAAGTATGTATTTTTAAGAGTACAAAATATTTTGGAAAAGTTAAAGTAGAGACTACTTTGAACATTGTCTTTATTGGGGTGAAGGAGTATAGCAGTGTGAACTTAGGGCCTCATGCTTACTACCCAAATACTTTGCAACTTGAGCCAAACTCCCAACATCTTTTGCTTTCATTATGGTTTGTGTGTGAGTGAATGTCTAGAAACCTGTATAATTTACTATGTTCTAGAATCTTTCATTATGTTTTGAACAGGGTTTTGGTTTTTGCTCAGGAAAGCTGAGGAGAGACAGGGGGGTCTCTCAAACTTCTTGCACAGATTAGCTTAAAACCATAAACCTTTTGATCTCAGCCTTCAGAGTAGCTAGAAATACAGATCCACGGTGCCTAGCTAGAACATTATCTTGATTATCTAGCTATAAAAATGCAATAGGTAATTTAGTAAATAGTTCCGAGTAATAAATAACTTTTCTGGGATAACTACTGTTTTATTCTTCCATTTTTTCTTGCACTGGCTCAACATTTTAATTAATGCCACAATTTAGTTTTTCTGAGAAACAAAAGAGATTACTATTTTAAAAAACAAAACAACTGCTATGTGATTTCATAAAATTAAAATTGGTAACTGGAAATATACCTTTATATCAAACTGTAGGTATCGTTTGTCCATTTCCTTAGAAACTACACTTTCTATGATATCCACAGGCACAAGTTGAAAGCAATCATATGCAGGGCAGAAAATGTTGTGAGCTTCACCTTCTTGAATTTTCAGATTCAAAAACCTATTAAAATTATCAATTGATGGAAAAGGACAAGGAAATAAATTATTAATACCGCTGAAGGGTGTTTTTCCATCATGGTAAATTTTTTCTTAAGATGATTATAAAACATCAACATTGGGAAGGGATGTGAAGGGGAAACAAAGGAGGAAGCAACAATGCTTGATAAGAAATGTACTCATTATCTTGCCCATGTAATTGCAACCCCTCTGTACAGTATGTTCACAAAAATTAAAAATTAAAATTAAAAAAAAAAACAAAAAACATCAGCAAGACTGGAGGCATACATGATTCAACAGCAGCCATTTATTAGCATGCACCAGGACCCTGATATTTTTCTCCAAAACATACAAAGACACACAAATGTGGTCGTATGTGACCTTGTTATGAAGTTGGGAAAGATTATGAGTCTGATGCTATCCTGGGCAACATAGCAAGATCCTGTCTCAAAACAAAACCAAAACCAAAAACAAAAAACCTCAAAACAAAACCAAAAACCAAAAAAGTGCCCACAAAGCACAAAATATTAATTGTAATACTTAGTACCTATTCAACAATTCATTTTACAAATATACAAAATATGAACATATATATACTATAAATGTTTAAGTTTTTGTTTTGCTTTATATTCTCTAAAAACCTCAGAGTATCTTAACATGAATATTTAAAAAAATGCCTTAGGTCGTATTCTATTCTCAATATTGTATAATTTTAAATTAAAGGGATGATGGTATAAAAATTAACCACAGATAATTTCAAATATCTAAGGATAGTATTGCAATGTAATATGAGTTTTTAAAGAAAAAGGCATTCTTGTTATATTTAGGTGAATATTAAAATGAATGCTATGTCCTACTGTACATACATTGCTCACATAGCATAAAATAGGCTACCTGCAAAGGTGAATTAAGTTATTTGAGCTAGAAATTTCTAGGTCTTAAACTTAATGATTTTAAGCACTGACTGAGCTTTTCTGAGCCTCAGTTTCATAATATATAAAATGATGAAACAGTTAATGATAAATAATAATATGTACTCTACAGGGCTGTTATAGAAATACCTGTTAGGTACCTGACTTTGAATAAGAACCAATAAATTTTAAAAAGGACTACTGTTGTTATTTAAGAATCAAACTTCCAAAGTCTGGATTATATAGGATTTAATACTTACACAAAATAAATGGAAAAAAGGACAATTAAATCAAAACTCTCTAGTTATTAGTGTTTGATTATTCCAGAGATAGTACTTATTATGGGTTAACTATTATTTTTAATGAATAACATATGTATTTTCATATGGATAGATATGACCCATACAAGCAAACACTCTTTAGTCTTCAATAATTTTTTAAAATTTAATTTTATTTATTGTACAGGTGATGTACAGAGGAGTTAGTTAAACAGGTAAGGAAATGATTATATTTCTTGCCAAACAGTGTAATCCCCTCCCTTGTTTTCTCCCACTTTCCTCCCCTCCAACTCCTCTCTCCCCGGCAAGTTGTTAAGTTCATTTCCAACATAGTGTCTAAAAATATGATTCATGAACTTGTGTGACATCCTTGTGCAAGAGCCATGCTAATCTTCTCTGTATCATTCCAATTTTAGTTTATGTGCTGCCAAAGCAAGCACTTCAATGTTTAAGAGTATAAAGAGGTCTTAAAGAGTATGAAAACCACTAACTGTAGACTTCCTTTTTTCACATGACAGGAATCTTTCTTCCTTTTTTTTTTTTTTTGGCCAGTCCTGTGGCTTGAACTCTGGGTCTAGACACTATCCCTGAGCTTCTTTCGCTGAAGGCTAGCACTCTACCACTTGAGCCACAGTGCCACTCTGGCTTTTTCTGTTTATGTGGTACTGAGGAATTGAACCCAGTGCTTCATGAATGGTAGGCAAGCACTCTACCACTAAGCCACATTCCCAGCCACGAGGAACTTTTCTTTTAGTTATGTGTAGATTCCATGAAAAGCTGGCTATAGTTTAGTTTAATACTTATAGTACCCTGTCAGAGTATGCAGTATGCTTAGACACAGTTAACTAAATGATATTTTGAATTTTATATATCCCAAATACTTCAAAGCAGATTTAATTATCCCTGTGTAACTAAATGACAGGACTGAAAAAGATCTCATTAAAGGTGGGATTAGTTCCCTGTTAGTCCTGTATCTAATTTTCCTTAAAATATAATTCTACATTTTTATCTTGTAGATCAGCTTTGCAGATGCTATCATAGTTAGGTTCTCTGCTTATTACAAGGCTTAGGAAAATGATAATTAAGATTTATTGAATAATTACTATATATCCTGTTCTATGTACTTTACATATATTGTCACTTAAAATCTGACGATAATATTTATGAAGTATTTACTATTATCACCATTTTAGAAACTAAGAAACTGAGGCACAGTAGCTTACCACTTACTTAAACAATGTGACAGAACTGAAATTTATAACACAGAGGACTATTTTATCTAGAACTTGAGCTCTTATCCTTAATATTAGGAAAGATGTTCCAGTCTGGGTAGAAAATAATAATTCTTTTTTACTTAAGCCTTAGGGATAAATGCTTTAAAGCATTTGGTGAAGAAAAATACAGATTGAGAAATTTTCAAACTATTAAGACCTTTAAAAATTCTCCTAAAAAATGTTTAGCAACATATGAATCACTCAACAAGGAACTTGTTTTACTGGTCTTTGATCCAACAAATACTATCCTGCTAACGTTAGCAGGGTGGAGAATCCTATGAAAGCTGGTCATATGCCAACGAAAATAATAATTAAATCTTTTGATAATAAGATTTAACAATTAAATCTTACCATAAAGTTCTAATGGCTAGTTTGCCATGAGTATGGAAGATGGTTACTGCAACACTGAATAAGGTTAAGAAGGTCAAAGAAGTTCAAAAAAAATTTAAAGTAAATTCCTGAGCAGGTTCAGTTTTCACATATGAATCAAATCCAATGACCACAAACTTGGGCTAAATACCAGTAAGACTTCCTCCAACAGTACAGTTAATAAATTTAAGGTAAATGAAGTACTGTACTTGGAAAAAACTTTCTGCCTGCAGAACTGAATCAAAGATTGCTTTAAATTATGAGCTAACACCCTTTGCCTATTAGTTTATTTATATCAGCTATACTGATCTGACTGTATCTGTTACACTCACATAAAATCTAATCTGTTTTCAAAAGAACAACCATATATTCTTTACTCATTCTGACTTCTTGAAAACCAGCAGCTTTTGTTCTTTCCAAATGAAGTCTTGCTTCATATTTCATTTAAAAAAACACATAAAGAAAATATACTCAAAATGAGACAGCATAATACATCAGTAAGTTGCCTAAAGTATCAGGATGGGGAAATTTTAAGGAGGCAGAAAAATGATCAGAAGAGTTGTGAGGAAAAATGAGGAAACTTTGGAGTTTCATTTCCAGCAAATGATAGACATACTTACAATTCTGATTATAGTAAATGTCTCTCAGGTATATTCATATGCTGAATTTATCATATGGTTTGATATGTGTCAATTGTACCTCAATGAAGTTGTAAATTAAACCAAACTAAAAACAAACAAAAAACCCCAAACAACTACGGAGTTCAAGCCCCACGCCAGACAAAAAAAAAAAAAAAAAACCTAAAAAAAAAAAGACAACAAACCAAAACCCAGAAAATGTCTCAATTTCTTACTCTTATCCATGTGGTATTCCCCAGCTTACTATACTTTCTATTCAGTACTTCAGGAAAAAAAAAGTTTGAGTCATTTTTTATATTTCCTCAACTACTAAGGATATATTTTATGTGGCTCAAGATAACCAGATAATTTATTGCTTACTAAACAGATCTGTATTTGCTTACAAATCTCTCATAACATACAAAGTTATAACGAAGGCACTGAATATTGAGATATATTTCTCAATATATAAATTTCCATTTGTAATATATACCAAATCATCTTTAACAGAAACATTTAATTTTAAATTGACTACAAAGAAAATCTATAAATATCCTTATTTTTCACAGATTTTTCAAGTTTATTTGTTTATCCAAAAATAAAAATTCAGAGGAACTACAAAAACAAAAGCTTAGAATTCTTAGGATATAAGATAAATAATGCTGCAATAAACACAGTTGAGATATGGAACCAACCCAGATGTTCCTCAGTAGATGAAAGGATCAAAAAAATGTAGTATATATACACAATGGAATTCTATGCCTCCATCAGAAGGAATGACATTGCCCCATTTTTTAGGAAATGGAAAGACTTGGAAAAAATTATATTGTGAAGTAAGCCAGGCCCAAAGAAACATAGGCCCCTTGGTTTCCCTTATTTGCAATAACTAGTATATGTCTGAGACAAGCAGAAATGGTCAGATAAGTTGATGTTAGGTGAAATGAACCCCAAGATAAAGACTCAAATGGTTTTTCTTTCTTGCTACTGTATCTAACATATTTATAAGATGATTTCTTTGTTGCTTTGTGTGTCCCTCCCCCATGATATAACACCTGTTTTCACTGTATTTGATGTTGGTATAATTTGTGGAGGGGAAGGGAAAAAACAAATAGTTGAAATAGGGATACAGGTGGACCCACTGCAACAGTGAGATGTCCAAGATGTTACGTCGAAAAATGAACTTTACAACTTTGGCATGGGGGGAGGGCAGGGAGGGAAGGGGAGGGAGATGGCAGGGGATGGTAAGGGGAAACAAAGAGGGGGCAACAATGCTTGATAAGAAATGTACTTATTACCTTGCTCATGTAATTGTAACCCCTCTGTACAGTATTTTCACAATAAAAAAAAAAGATAAACTGATTCCTGAAGTTAAGGCGTAGGCTTGAAATTTATATTAGATGTAGCAAAATATTAAGAAAAAGTTAAACATACTTGCTTTGATGTGAAAATGAGAAAAGGAAAAACATTCATCCTTAGTCTTAAAGTACAATATATTTTAGTTTAACTCAGAAACCAGTTATTTCTTCCATTAAGTATTGAAAGCAAACAATTTCATTACGAAATCATGCAATAAGAGATACTAGCTGTTTATATACTCACGACTCCCAACATCCTCTACAAAAATCATGTCCACAAGGCATATCCACTGGATCTTCAAATACAGAAATACTGCACATACAAATGTCACACTGGAGATTAAATAAACAAAGATTTAAACAGGGTCATACTTTGCCAAAAGAATATATTCATTTGCTCATTAAAGGTGAAAAATTAGTATAGTAGTCATAAATTTTAAAAGTGTTTCAAAATTATAATGGTAATTAAAGCACCTACTTTTTGATAGCATAATAAATCTCAATATAAACTAATTAGGATTTAAATGTTTTATTGCAAAACCAAACTTCTACATTCTCTGTCTCTGTCTGTCTGTCTGTCTGTCTGTCTGTCTCTCTCTCTCTCTCTATATATATATACCAATGAATTATAATTTCTACACTGGAAAACAAAGTACAAAACCAAATCATTATATCTCTTCAGGTTAAGATCAAATTGCATGCTATAAAATAACCACCTTAATATCATATTCTTCACCTTACACTGGAAAATCTACAAAAACAAAAATAACTTGGTGTTTTAAACACGGCAATACAGGATACTAAGAATAGCAATTTAAGGCTTTCTAAGCAAGGAACCTTGATAAAGTTATGTATATTTTCAACGACTACAATCTTTATAATGTTACAGATGTGAATTATATTAGAAACAGAATTGTTTTCCAAAATGGACTACATAAAACAAAAAATGCTTTTGCGATTGTCACAAATTTTAAGTAGCTGAGCCATTCGAGAAATATTAAAATTTCCTACACAGCATACAAATGGTATGCTGATTAATCCTACACAAAAGTAGCACTGTTCCTTAATAAAGAGCAAACATTTGGGCTGGAGGCACAGCTCAGTAGTAATGTGTCTGTTTAGCAAGTTTTAGGCCCTGAGCTCAAACTCTGCTGGGGGTCAGAGGAGAAACATTCTGGAATTCCATCTGAATAGCAAACTCTAGGAGCTTTCATGAAACAAAAACAGAATTACCAATGTTTTGTAAATGTCTTCAAAATTAATAACTTTCAAGAAATCACAGAGGACTCATATTTTTGGCTTAAAGTGTCTATCAAAAATTCAAAATTTTTAATATTTCTGTATGCTGTATTTAAACATATGAAAGCGTTTTAAGTGAAAATGTAAATGATTCCTAAACTGTTTTCTGTTTAGAAATGACAAAAGAACATCTTTTGGTTTTCAATATATAATTCAGAGGTAATGTATTCTAATAAGTATTTACAAAAGCATGAAAATAATTGAATCTTTAAAGAAAGATGTAAGATTCAATTACAAGAACACAGAAAATCCATTGAATATAGTATAAATAACCTAAAAGTTACAAGACTAAAAACAAAAGTATGGGAAGTAGAATTAATAGACATACCAAACTGGTGTCTAAATCCCCTGGAGATAAACTGATTTCATCTGGAGAGGTGACAGAAGAGCGTGTAGTCCTTGGAGTTCTTGGAGAAGGAAGTGTGTCCCAAGCATTATACCCACTTGGTGGTGGAGTTGGCATTTGAACCCCTGATCGTTGGCAACAGTTTTCTGGGTTACACATCCAAGCCTCAAGTAATTTTTCCCTGTCCCAATCTTTAAAAATAAAAAATCAGAAAGCATGATATTTTACTGCTATATAGTAACTAAACAGAAAAATAAGAATACAGGTCATTTAAGGAAAATTAGTAGTATTTATATACAAGTAATAACTGAAAATTAGTATTTAGATATGTTAGCGATATTTTAAAACAAGGTTTAAACTTCTATAAAACTACTATGGCTCATCAACATGTCAACATCTAACAACATGTTCAAAATTCCCAGTAATTTCTGTTAATAATCAAGACAGATGACTCATACCACTTTTAGATTTTATAAAACTTTTCCTGATGTACAATTTAGCTTGTTTCTTTCTGTCTCAGTCTCTATCTCTGTCTCTTTCTCTCTACACACGCGCATGCACACACACACACACACACACACACACACACACCTCACAATACTGCTTTTTTGTTTATATATAGCAACAAAAATTTAAGAATTTGAAATAGTTTCTTTAGCTTCTTGGTAAACTGTCTTGGCAAAAAAAAAAAAAAGAATCATAATGAACTTGTGACAAACGTATGTCTTAGACAAGAAATAACAGTTGTGTGCTGGTGGCTTTTACCTACAATCCTAACTACTCAGGAAGCTGAGATATGAGTATCGCTGTTCAAAGCCAGCCCAGGCAGGGAAGACCATGAAACTCTTATCTCTAATTAACCACAAGAAAACTGGAAGTGGTGCTATAGCTCCAAGTGGTAGAGCACTAGCCTTGAGTTCTAGCCCCACAACCAACAAAAGAAAGAAAGAAAGAAAGAAAGAGAGAAAGAGAGAAAGAAAGAAAGAAAGCCCCACAACCAACAAAAGAAAGAAAGAAAGAAAGAAAGAGAGAAAGAGAGAAAGAAAGAAAGAAAGAAAGAAAGAAAGAGAGAAAGAAAAAGAGAGAAAGAAAAAGAGAGAAAGAAAGAATAACAAAGAATCCTTAAACTGTATAATATAAATAGCTTTTAGATAAATAAACATAATTTCAAAACAACACCACATTCTTTGGTATTTGATTATAGTACTACAACTTCAACCCCAAATTACTATGAGATCAGCAATGGCATTATGAATTCCAACATCCAATCATAGTCAAATCAGACAAATTTCTTAAAGGGAAACAATCTACCAGCTGGCTGAAGTACCTTAATTTAAAAAATATCTAGCTGGGCGCCGATGGCTCATGCCTGTAATCCTAGCTACTCAGGAGGCTGAGATCTGAGGATCACGGTTCAAAGCCAGCCCAGGCAGGAAAGTCCCTGAGACTCTTATCTCCAATA
>NW_012267306.1:1670391-1679533 GCF_000151885.1 Dipodomys ordii
GCTCAGTGGTAGAGCGCTTGCCTTGCATGCCTGAGGCCCTGGGTTCGATTCCCCAGCACCACATAAGCAAAAAGAAAAAAAAAGCCGGAAGTGGCCCTGTGGCTCAAGTGGTAGAGCACTAGCCTTGACCTGAAGAGCTGAGGGACAGCGCCCAGGCCCAGAGTTCAGGCCTCACGACCGGACCCCCCAAAAAAAAAATTGAAATACAAAATAGCCTCCTCCTCCTTTCCTGTTTAATGCTAAGATGTTTCACAAGGCACCTGTGTTATCAAAAGCATTTAGTTCATTACCATGAGCTCTAAGTAAAGCTTCAGCAGTAAATAGAGGAGCCTGAAGCATGTCTGCAGTTTCCACAATAAGCATATCTTTCAATCTACGAAGATCCTGGGGTCTTAGTCCTTCATATGGCTTTGAAAAGAAGAAAAATAAAGTTAAAGTGATTCTTCTGTATGATAACATCAAAGTATCTACAAATAAATAAGTATGGTCATTTATTTAATCTTTTAGTATCAATTTTGGTTATAGAAATTCTGAAGGGTTTTTTAGATGCTACCCCTTAGATGTCAAACTACACTTTTATACTAGACTCCACAGGTCTTTTAAGCTTGAAGGCAGATGCTAGGGCATATGCACCTAATCATTCTAAAAATAACAATACTATATTATGAAAGCAAGACTTCTGGTTCCTTATAGTCTAAGGTTTGTTTTTTTTGTTTGTTTGTTTTTTTATGTGGTTTGAGGCTTATAGGAGCTGAGTGCTGTCCCTGAGGCTTTTTGCTCAAGGCTAGCACTGTGCCATTTGAGCAACAACTTTACTTTTGGCCTCAGCTGGCTATGAACCATGATCCTCAGATCTCATCCTCTTGAGTAGCTAGGATTATAGGTGTGAGCAACCAATGCTCAGACAGTTTTGAAAGTTTGAATACAAACAAATGAGAAGTAAAAACAGTAGTCATTATTATAGTTCTCATACACATTAAAAAAAAATCAAGGGGCTGGGAAGGTGGCTCACTGGTAGAGTGCTTGCCTTGCATGTCTGAGGCCCTGGGTTCGATTCCTCAGCACCACATAAACAAAAAGAAAAAAGCCAGAAGTGGCGCTGTGGCTCAAGTGGTAGAGTGCTAGCCTTGAGCTGAAGAGCTGAGGGACAGCACCCAGGCCCAGAGTTCAGGCCCCACGACCAGACCCAAAAAAAAAATCAAGGCCTTATACAAACACTTTTCCTCTTAAGTAACAGCCCCAGATCTTTCTGTATTCGTTGGTTTTCAGATAGTTGCCTGAGCAGATGGAATTACAGACATTCCTGGATTATTTGTTGAAATGGAGTATCACTAATTTTTTTGCCCAGGTGGTCTCATACTGTGATCCTCCTATTTCTGTTTTCCAAGTAGCTGGGTTTACAAATTGTGTACTATTCCAAATGTTTATATCCTAAATGTTATATTCCAATCAGTTTATATAATTGAGACCAGAGTAACCATGTTAGTGCAGAAAACACAAAGTGAAAGATCACAGCTTTAGGAGCAGTAGAAATTTCAAATACTTAGTAAAATAATCACTGAGGATAACCTGTGGCAGTAAGTATTAAAAGAGTTCTTACAGGTGTAAACAAATATAAAGGACTTTTGACCCATATTACAACAGTCAAAGTAATCAAAATGATTTTTACAGCTGGGCACATGTGATTCACACCTGTAATTCTAGCTACCCAGAGATCAGGAGAATCACAATTTGAAGTCTAGGCAAAAGTTCAAGAGACACCATCTCAACCAACAGGTAGGACTGGTAGTATACGGCTGTCACATGGAGGCTAAAATGAAGAGAATCACAGTTCCAAGCCAGTCTGGGCAAAATTCTTCAAGAAATAATTGCAAAAGGAAAAAGCTGAGTGTGGTGGTAAATCCTGCCATCCTAGCTATAGCAATAAGTGTCAATACAAAAATGGAGATATAGACTGGCCAGGGGCCCAAAATGAGATTCTATCTAAAAAATACTGCCAACAGAGAAAGTGAACAAAAGCAGTCTGTAGTGCTCTTCTTATTAAAAATAAGGATGCATACTATATTAAGTACATTTCATATGGCATTAAAAGCCTATTCATTTATATATCTATATAGTTATACTGCCATGAATGTCTACATATGCAAGCATTCCATTAACTTACTTAGCAAGAAATGGAAAATTAACTTAATCTCTCATATCAGGATATTATTAAAGAAACACTGCAATGTAATTTTAATTAACCTTAGAAATAAACTTAACCCATGATACACTGTTTCCTTTTAAGCTAATTATAAAAGATACTTTTCCCCTGCAAAAATCTTGTACTGATCTTGTAAATCTTGTAATGATTAACTCTGTAGTTACAGAAGATACACACTTTATCAACCATATTGCTTCTGGAAAATGAATTCCAAGTCGAAACTTGGGATTTGGGATACTTCTTTGGTACCTCTCCTTGTCAGCAATGAGTATTTCTTGATATCTCCACTGGAAACAAATGTGTATTTCTTAATTCCCACATACTTAAATTTAGCCATTATTCTACCTTATTCATTTTTGCCAAATAAGTATAAAGAAAATGATGACTATAATTATGACTGCAGATTAGTGGTGTCTAAAAGCCAATAGTAGAAGTAACGAACAGGAAAAGGATAGTTTCCCTTCAATTTTAGAATAATATACTGAAGCTTTTTTTCTTCCATACCTCCAACCACTGAAAGTTCTGTAATTTATTTTTAATGTAGATTTTAAAAATGCAGTTTTTGTGGTTTTGTTTTTGTTTTTGCCAGTCCTGGGGCTTGAACTCAGGGCCTGGGTTCTGTCCCTGAGCATCTTTGTGCTCAAGGCTGGTGTCTACCACTTGAGCCACAGTGACACTTTGGGCTTTTTCTGGGAGGTAAGAGTATCACAGACTTTTCTGCCCCGGCTGACTTTGAACTGCAATTCTCAGATCTCAGCCTTCTGAGTAGCTAGGATTAAAGTCTAGCACCTAGTCTGGCGCCTAGTACATATATAGTTTTAAATTCTGATAGGTAATGATGAAACAAAAATAATTCTTGAAGGACAAAGACACACTGCTTTCATGAACATATAACATATTCAACTCTGAATCTTCCCAGCAGAAATGTAATTAGGTCATGTGAAGCATTTTAATATATTTCTCAGTTCCAGACGGTAACTACCTCTCTTTTCTGTAGGTAGTATTAAAATGAAGGTGACTTTCTTTTTCTTCTTGCAAAGATAAACTGCTTCTATTTTCAGAACAAACACAAGACCAGCAATAACATTCAAAAGAATCAGTACTGATAAGAAAAAGGAGTTAAAAAGAAACAATGAGTGAAACTACCTCCACGTGTTGCTACTAAAACACCACTCAAGAAATTAGAAACAGCCTAACACAAACTACTACTTTACCTCCTCGTACAGACACAAAGTGTACTACTTTACCATGTATAGACTGATAGCTCCAAAAATTATCTTTAACACTGATACAAAGATATTATGAAAGGAGTATTTGCTTTTGCTGTTTTTACCACAATGAAAATACTCCCCCCCGCAACTGACTGTATAGATGAAATGTTCATTATAAAAATGGCTTTACCCCCAAAATATTAGTAACTGTTAAAAATTTAAAAGGTGTAAAAGAAACTCAGAGAAAAGGAGATATTTCCCCTTAATAGCAATTTCTCAATGACTGAGCTTGGGAGAAAAAGAAAGGGGGTGGAGCAGAGAGAAAAGGTTCCATTTTAATTGCTTCTCTTATTTAGCTGTTTCTTTTGCTTGGGCACCAAAACTTCAGCTAGTCTATGCTTTCATCTAATAGAAAGGCAATCCTTCTGTAAAACAGAAAAGGCTAAACCTTTCAAGCAGGGATGCCTGGCAAAGCAATGTCCAGCATGTAGGTCCCCTGCCAGATAAAGACCTTGAGCGTTCCAGAGTTATAGGCAATGGTTCTTAACATGGTTCTTCCTAGTAGAGTATAGCTCACTTTTCCTTCCTTTACTCAGCTGTAGTCATTTATTCTAGAATAGAAGCCTAATCCTCACCAGTTTCTCTGTTCATTTTTTACATAGGTATTAAGAAACGGAACATATTTTTCTAATTTTTGTTGGAAAAGTTTTCTAAGTTTGGTTAGAAATATTAGTCTCTTAGTCTCTCTTCTGACACTTATTTTGTTTCTGCATAGCAATTACTGCCCTGAATATTATGTTCTCGTTAAGCATATTTTTGGCAGTAGTAGAGTCTGGACTTGGAGCCTATGGCTTCCTAGGCTGGCATTCTACCACTTGACTCATGCCTCCAACTCTGTGTTTTTGCCAGTTATTGGAAATGGAGTCTAGTGAAAGTTTCTATTCAGGCTGACCTTAAGATCCTGATCCTCTAGATCTCAGCCTCCTGAGTAGGTAGGATTACAGGTGTGAGCCACTGATGCCAATTGCTCATTTGTGGTTTATTTTTTGTTTGTTTGTTTGTTTTTTTGGTGCTGATACTGAGGCTTGAATTCAGAGCTTCTTGGTCCCACTTAGATCAAGTTAAGCTTTTTGCTAGTTAACTGGATATAAGAGCCTCTTCTTGTTTGTCTGAGCTGGCTTCCAACTGTGATCCTCAGATCTTAGCCTCCTAAATAGCTAGGATATAGGGTGCGCTACACCATCTCTTTAATTTTTAGCCTGAAGTAAGTTTTTGTTTTTGTTTTTTTTTGGTCAGTTGTTGGGGTCAGGGCCTGGAGGTCCTGAGCTTTTTCACTCAAGGATAGTGCTCTACCACTCTGATCTACAGGGCCACTTCTTTTTTAGCCTGTTTTTCCTTCCCTGGTGGAATAAAAACAACTAGAGGGGAGGTGTATATCATTTCTCATTGCTGTTCAGATTATTAATGGAATAAAAAATTCGGGGCTGGGAAGGTGGCTCAGTGGTAGAGTGCTTGTCTTGCATGCCCTGGGTTCGATTCCTCAGCACCACATAAGCAGAAAAAACTGGAAGTGGCGCTGTGACTCACATGGTAGAGCACTAGCCTTGAGCTGAAGAGCTGAGGGACAGCACATAGGCCCAGAATTCAGGCCCCACAGCCAAGAAAACAAAACAAACAAACAAAAAAACACAACTCAAGCTGTACAGGTTAAAAAAACAACAACCCTGAGTTATTAATGCTCATCGATAAGCGAGTAATCATAATATATAGATTATATGTTCTGATTTGAGAGATATGGTTATGTTTTATTAAGTCAAAAATATTTTGGTATAACTCAATGTCTAATATGACTTCACTGATTTTAAAAAGTTGGTACGTAAATGTGGTCTGACATAAGAAACTACTAGAAGGGCTGGGAAGGTGGCTCAGAGGTAGAGCGCTTGCCTTGCATGCTCGAGGCCCTGGGTTCGATTCCTCAGCACCACATAAGCAAAAAGAAAAAAGCTGGAAGTGGTGCTGTGGCTCAAGTGGTACAGCGCTAGCCTTAAGCTGAAGAGCTGAGGGGCAGTGCCCAGGCCCAGAGTACAGGCCCCAGGACCGGACCCAAAAAAAAAAAAAAGAAACTACTAAAATTTAGGGGATAAAGTCATGAAAGATGAAATGTATTTTAAAAATAAATATTCACTATAAATTTCAGGAATTACATAAAAATAGAAAAATAATATCAAAGCAAATATGCATAAACACTATACTCAAATAATCATTTTAATCTTTTTTTCCTTTACTCAGTAGTTGTTTTGTACATAACAAGTAACCGAACTGTTCTTAACTTCATAAAATTTAATGTAACTTTATTATAGTTATAAATTAATTTAAACTAAAATCTGTAAATGAGTTCCAATAATTATTAATTGCTTTTCTCTTCCCTGCCAAGTTCTATTATGTTTTAATTATGAATTAAATTAAGACATTTTTAGGAAAAAACAAATACATAATCATGAAAGTTTTCAACGCAATCATTAACATTTTTTCTGAAATGTTATTATTTAATTCTCTTTCTGCTAAATGACAATACCATAGTAATAATTTGTGTTTGGCTCAAAATAATGGATTGATAAGAGTTAAACAATGTGCCAAACAAAAGATGCTTGGGTTTAAAGTCTTAAAAATAAAGTTCAGTCAGGCATAGGTGACTCACGCTTGTAATCCTAGCTACTCAGGAGGCTGAGATCTGAGGATCATGGTTCAAAGCCAACCTGGGCAGGAAAGTCCATAAGACTCTTATTTCCAATTAACCACCAGAAAACGGGAAGTGGTGTTGTGGCTCAAGTGGTAAAGCATTCTCCTTGAGCTAAATTGCTCAGCCCAGGCACAGAGTTCAAGCCTCACAACCAACAAAAAAAGTTTAGCTCATTTTTATCCTGACAAGTTATTCAAATATTTTGACTTATTTTCCTTATTAAAATAGTTGAGGGGTACAAGTACCATTCAAAGTCCTTTATGGATTCAATGTCAGTGTTGAAGGGTAGGTTGGCAAAATGCTCAGGATATTTAGGCACTATTTCCATGTGTACTCAAACTGAATAAACAAGTCCGAATAAAACATGGAATTAAAAAAAATAAGAAACAAAAAGGTAAAGTTATTTGAGCCATTATGTGAAATGTCAGAGCCCACAACTGCTAAGAATTCAAAAATAAAGAAACAATATCACACACGCACGCGTGCGCACACAAACACACACACACACACACACACACACACTCACTCTAACAACTTAACACTAAACAGGATCAGAATTATTTGGGGGGAAAAAAAGCATTCCTTGCAGTATAATTTCTTCATTTAAGGATAATCTACATAGTTCAAATTAGAAGTAGCATGATGAGAGTCTGGCAGTTAGCAGACTGGGATAAACAGAGTTAGGTTATGTTTTTGGGAAGTAAAATCAACAGAATTTCCTGAACTGTTAGGATGTAATGGTTAAGGAGATGTGAAGAATAAAAGGATGTCATCTGTATTTATGCTTGAGCAACTCAGTGGATAGAAGAAATGTTTATTGAGACAGGGATGGCAAAAGAGAATACCATAAGTGAAGCTAAGGGAGAAATGTTTCCCCAGGAAGAGAGTGGTCAAGTGTGCCAAGTACTGCTGAGAATTCAAGTTAAGATGAAGAGAGAAGTAGACCTACTGAATTTGGCAACATTTAAGTACATACCAGTGTAGTTTCATCTTAGTAGAAAGGAAGTGATAAGGTAATGACTAAGAATGAAGAGGTGAAGAATTGGCAGGTACTGATAATGCTTGTTTGATTTCTCTTCTATAAAGATATGGGGCTATAATAAAGGGGACACAAAGATGGAAAATGAATGGTCAGAGGTGGTTTTTCAGTTACTTTTTTGTTTTAGATGAGTATTACAAAAAACATGTTTATTATAAGAACCTAAAAGATATGGAGAAAAGGATGAACAGGAAGATATTTGTATCACTATATGTGTTAAAACTATAAATACATTCACATGTTACAGAAAATACGCTACCCTCAGGTTTTTCTTTTTCTTTTTTCATTTTGTCAGTCATTGGGCTTGAACTCTGGGCCTGGATGCTGTCCCTGAGCTCTTCAGCTCAAGGAGAATACTCTACCACTTGAGCCACAGCGTTAAGTTCCAGCTTTCTGGTGGTTAATTGGAGATAAGTGTCTCATGGACTTTCCTGCCCAGACTGGCTTTGAACTGTGATCCTAAGATCTCAACCTTCTGAGTAGCTAGGATTATAGGTGTGAGCCATCAATGCCCAGCTTATTCTCAAGTTTTCTAGATGTATTTTTATACTTATTGCTATGAAAATAACAAGATATTAAGTATATGGATAAGATGACCATACAAACTGAGTTTTAAGAATACATAAAATTTAATGTAAAATACAAAATTATTACATCTATCTAATTATTTTCGAAAGTTACCTCACCTCTCGTTTGTCTAATGCAGCATATTCAGCTTCTATTTCTTCAGCGTCAGGGTCCCGTGAAAATACCATCTGAGATTCCAGATTGAGGGCCAGATCTTTGTGGTGTTGCTTCTCCGCACAATCACAAGGAGTATCTTTATTTTCATTCTCAGCAAACAAGTCTCCTCCATGTTTTACTAAAAGCTAAGAGAGATTTTTTTCTCAAAAGCTTGCAACTAGAGACTATTTTTTTCCATACCACACATTTAAAAATTGAAACATATTAGTATTGGTATTAAATACAATATAAATATATGTATACTCTATTTTAAATGATAAATGGTACAGTAGTAGCTTCTGACTGTTAAAATTAACAATTCATCATTAATACTAAATTCCTTTATAAAAACAAAAATAACAGTTCTTAATGTTTAAATAGAAATTCTTAAGAATTCCTCCAAATAAAGATTTACAGTTATTCATTTCCTTAAAGTTATATTTTTTAAATAATTTCTGTAACTTTTTTTTGATAAATTAACACAAACTAGCCTTGAATTTGTAATCACCCTGTCATAGCCACCTGAATACTAGTATTACAGGCACATATTATCACATCCACCCCTTAATTTTTTAATATTTTTTATTATCTTGAAATAAGTAGTTGTACAAGTAGGTTGCCATTCAACAGAGCAGTTCATGAACACAGTGAGCATTGATCAATATCACCCCTTTAAACAGTCTCACCAATCCCTTGGCCCAACACAACTCTCACTTTTCTTAAATGTTGAAGGATATACATTGGATATACATTCTCCCTCCTTTTCTTCATCCTCTTGGTCTCACCTCTTCCCTTTCAAATAATGCTTTCCTGGTTATTATTTTGTTGAACTATGATTTTCCCTCTAAGGAATTATACTACTTGAGTTCTCCCCTAAATTAATCATATTTCAATACGTTTATGTATACTTGTGACCACCCTATAATTCTTAAACAAGAAAAACAATGTTGACATGGTTACTTTTAACACTGAAACTTTGGGGCTGGGAGGGTGGCTCAGTGGTAGAGTGCTTGCCTTGCATGCATGAGGCCCTGGGTTCGATTCCTCAGCACCACATAAGCAGAAAAAATAAAAAATGGCACTGCAGCTCAAGTGTGGTAGAGCACTAGCCTTGAGCTGAAGAGCTGAGGGACAGCGCCCAGGCCCAGAGTTCAGGCCCCACGACCGGACCAAAAAAAAAAAAAAATGACTCTGGGCTGGGAAGGTGGCTCAGTGGTAGAGCGCTT
>NW_012267306.1:1679755-1764913 GCF_000151885.1 Dipodomys ordii
CTGTGGCTCAAGTGGTAGAGTGCTAGCCTTGAGCTGAAGAGCGCAGGGACAGCGCCTAGGCCCAGAGTTCAGGCCCCACGACCGGACCAAAAACACTAAAACTTGGATGTCCTGGCAGGGCAAACAAAAATTTTCACTTGTATTATTAATTATCTGTGAAACCGTGGAATTAAAATACTATAAACAAGTCACTGAAGTAAAGCTGTTTTCAATATTCTCAAAACAAATGATGAGAGTAAATTGGGAAGACATCCTACTGTATAATCTCTATTTGGTACAAAGAAACCCTATTTTTAAAAATATGTGAAATAATGTGAGGAATCATTCACTACTTAAATTTTTGTGGGTTTGCAAAAGTTAAATATGTTGTCTTTAAGGGTGGTAGATTCATGATTTCCTATAGTGTTTGCAGAAACATTAAGAATGACATTGATGCCTTTGAAAGACACGTTCTAGGATCATTTTGAAGGACAATCTAACAATTAGTCATGAAGATTCTTTCATAGAATTCAGTCATACTCATAGTAATATAGCATTATAATACTATATAGTCACCACGTGTTGTTTTCTAAGTAACATGCATTGTGCAATATTAATACTTTTGTGTAACAGAGGTACTATTATCTCAGAAAAGTTAAGAAACTTGACTGAAGTTACTTAGTTAATAAGCAGCAGGTGTGAATTCAGACACAAGTGTGGCCAAATTTTAACCACACTTAGATATTTTGCTGATTCATATAGTTAGTGCAGGCTTATCTGATTAAACTAAAAAAGCTAAATACAGCTGGGCACCAGTGGCTCATGCCTGTAATTCTAGCTACTCAGGAGGCTGAGATCTGAGGATGGGTTCAAAGCCAGCCTGGGCATGAAAGTCCGTGAGACTCTTATCTCCAAAAAAACCACTAGAAAACCAGAAGTGGCACTGTGGCTCAAGTGGTAGAGCACTCACCTTGAGCTGCGGGACAGCGCCCAAGTCCAGAGTTCAAGCCCCACAACCGCCCCCCCAAAAAAAAAAGGCCAAATACATCTTAAAGTTCTGCCAAGGCATTCTTCATGGCATAAACATGAATACTTTTTAGAAGTTTGCATTCTGTATGAGTGGTAATCAAAATGGCAGTATTTTTTCATTTCTACCAAGTAATTTTATCTTCTTGTCTACCAACGAACACAGATTTAAGTTCACTGGGACTAGAATTCTTAAGATTCTCCAAAATTACCTCAAAAGTCAAGACAAGCTAGATACTAATTGCTCATGCCTGCAATCTTAGCTACTCAGGAGGCTGAAATATGATTTTGGTTCAAAGCCAGTCTGGGCAGTAAAGTCCATAAGATGCTTTTTTATGCCAATCCTGGGGCTTGAACTCTGGACCTGAACACTGTCCCTGAACTTCTTTTGCTCAAAGTGAGTGCTCTACCACTTTCCACAGCACCACTTTCTGATTTTTTGAGTAGTTTATTGGAGATAAAAGTCTCAGAGTTTCCTGCCCAGGCTGGCTTTGAACTGTGACCCTCAAATCTCAGCCTCCTGAGTAGCTAGGATTACAGGCATGAGCGACCAATGCCCAGCTATCCCTGAGATTATCTCTAAGCCCAGCTATCCCTGAGATTATTTCTAATTAACAATCAAAAAACCAGATATAGAGCCCATTTTTAAGAGTTTTATTCTATTAAATTTTTGCTATATTTCCTGGTTTTCTTAAAAAAACAAAAACAGACACAAATAAAAAGCTTTAGGATGATTTCTATACCTTTGGTATCACTGTTCTGTTCCATATCATCTGGAGTGCAACTGTATCTGGATGGAAAAATGGAAGCTTGGTGGGTGTCAAATGGCCTCCCTGCATCACCCCCATAGAAGACACTGCCAACTGTGATGCTGAGAGGATGCCACTGTCTCTAGTATATGGTGTCTCTATGTTGTATTTCTTTTATAAACTGACAGGTCTCCTTTTAGGTCTATGAATGAAACATTATAAATGCCCATCCAACAATAAAAATACTGTAAAAAAGACATGGAGGTATGGCTTAAGTGGCAGAGCACCTCCCTTGAATAAAGAAGCTAAGGGACAGAATGCAGTCCCTGAGTTCAAGCTTCCACACCAAAAAAAAAAAAAGTCATGACAAAACAAGGTATGTGGCTGGCCATGTGGCTTAGTGGTAGAGTGATTGCCTAGCACACATGAAACCCTGGGTTCAATTCCTCAGTACCACATGAACAGAAAAAGCTGGAAGGGGTGCTGTGGCTCAAGTGGTAGAGTGCTAGCCTTGAGCAAAAGAAGCTCAGAGACAGTGCTCAGGGCTTGAGTTCAAGCCCCAGGACTGGCAAAAAACAAAACAACCCAAGATATGTAACAATCCCAGGCAAGGGAGGAAGGAGCTAACTTGATGAGCTAAGAAGGTTTGTCTTCATATTTTTTTCCTAGTCTTGGGGCTTAAAAGGGACCTGGAAGCCGGGCACCAGTGGCTCATGCCTGTAATCCTAGCTACTCAGGAGGCTGAGATATGAGGATCACAGTTCAAAGCCAGCCTGGGCAAGAAACTCCATGAGACTCTTACCTCCAATAACCCACCAGAAAACCAGAAGTTCAGGCCCCATGACCAACAAAAAAAAAGGGTGGGGGGAGGGGCCTGGGCACTGTCCCTGAGCTTTTTTTTTTTTGCTCAAAGTTAGTACCCAACCACTTGAGCCACAGCTCCGCTTTTGGCTTTTTTTGGTTGTTAATTGGAAATAAGTTTCACATATAAACTTTTCTGCCCAGGCTGGCTTTAAACCTCGATCCTAGAATTATAGGTATAATAAGCTACTGGTGCTCAGTATCTTCAGCTTCTTGCTGAGAGCTAGAAAGGTTTATATTTTTTAAGTTGTAAAAATAAGCAAGCAAACAAAAATTTGAAATATAGACTTACAACTACAAACAAAGTACAGTCTGATCTTTTATAGAAAAATGTCTGCTGAGGATTGAGTTACGCAATCATTGTTGAAGCCACTTCTAGAATTAGAGGGCAGGGTTATATTTGATGGTATTTACCACTTACAGTATAACCTTTAGTCATGGTGTCTGGGGAACCAGTCGTATCTAACCTCCTAGTTCGTCGGAAACACACAATCTAAGCTTGACCATCCAACCCCTTCACAGTCCAGATCTCTGAATCAGAATTTGATTCCGGTGTTCTGGAGATTCTTAAGCACATACACATTTGAGAAACAATAATAGAGCCCAACCAATGTAGCTGTGGAAACTGATATATGCATATTACATAATCTGACAATACTGAGACTTGTAGAAAGTCCACATACTTATTGTAACTGCAGTAAGATGCATTACAAGTTTTAATTATCTAATATCTAAATACAAAGTAAAGTAGTTGCTCTTGATTGCCTTAGGACTAGGAAAGCTGATTTTGCTCTCTAGTTTGCAAGATTTTCCCTTTTTCTTTCTCCTTCCTTTCTTTCCTTTCTTTCTTTCTTCTCTCTTTCTCTCCCTCCATCCCTCTCTTTATTTTTCCCAGTCCTGGGGCTTGAACAAGGCCTAGGTGCTGTCCTTGAGCTTCTCTTCAAATCCAGTACTCTACCACTTAAGCCACAGCTCTACTTTTGGCCTTTTTTTTTTTTTTTTTGATCCGGTCGTAGGCCAGAACTCTGGGCCTGGGCGCTGTTCCTCAGGTCTTCAGCTCAAGGCTAGCGCTCTACCACTTGGGCCACAGCGCCACTTCCGGCTTTTTTCTTTTTTCTTATGTGATGCTGAGGAATCGAACCCAGGGCCTCATGCATGCAAGGCAAGCGCTCTACCACTGAGCCACCTTCCCAGCCCCACTTCTGGCTTTTTTTTCTGGTAGTATTTTGGAGATTAGAGTCTCATGGACTTTGCTGTCTGGGCTGGCTTGGAACTGAGATCCTTAGCTCTGTCTGCTGAGTAGCTAGGATTATAGGTGTAAGCCATGGATACCTGGTATATAACACAATTTCTAAAATAAATACTGAGATAGGTTTTAAAATAAAGAGTTGATTTATTCTCACAGTATATTACTACTGAACAGATGTTAGTCAACCAGACAAATTAACTTTTTCTTTTTTCCAGTTCTGGGGCTTAAACTTAAGGCCTGAGTGCTGTCCCTGAGCCTCAATGTGCTCAAGGCTAGTCCACTATCACTTGAGACATAGCACTACTTCCAGGTTTTTCTGAGCAATTTATTTGAGATTAAGAGGCTCACAGACTCTTCTGCCCAGGCTGGCTTTGAAATGCAATTCTCAGATCTCTGCCTTCTCAGTAGCCAGGATTACAGGAGGTGTGACCCACTTACACCTGGCTACGGCAAATTATCTTAATGCCATAGTCTTCCTTAACAAAATTCAAAGACAATAAAACTTTAGAAGTTGTGCCCTAACAAAAACTTGGTAAAGAAAATCTCCTTAAAAAGATATCTAGAAGTGTAGACTTCATTCACTGGGGAATTAAGTCACTAGTAACTATTGTTAAAACCTAGTGAGTTTGACAATCTGCCTTGCAAGAAGTCATCAAATGATCTTGACTAAAGTGGGTAGGGACCCACAAAGGCTTATATATCTTATTGTTGCAATTGGTATCTGCAGGAAACTTCAAACAATGATGGAAGAAGCCACTAATTGTAGCATTTGCCTTTGTGAAGAAAATCTTGTATGCTACCTTCGGCACAGAAACTATCTAAGGATAGTGTTGTCTGTGACACTGGAGGAATAAATACCAAAAAGTATTTCAGTTGCTGACCTGTGGAGCTTGATGTGAGGAACACCAGTAAGTGAAAGATGTATTTGGTGGAGATAACCTGGAAAGTGTTGCTGCTTATAGTTGTTTTACTTTGACATAATGAGTTACAGCTGGTCATTATAAAATGCTTCAACCAAAGCACCCCAACTGTCATTTTCCTCACTCTCAAATAAGCTAAGGAACCAATCCTGAACAGAAAGACTAAATATTTTATTCATATGTAGTTTTTAGCAAATTTCAAGCATTTGGAGGTACATAAAATGTTCTATTTTAGAAGAAAAAGTTCATATCAAAATTATTTCCGTGAACACATCTGCTCTTATATTCTGCCCTTCTTTCTGTAAACAATTCCAGAGGAAGAGGGATGACCAGTAATATTCAAGACAAATGCAGCCCCATAGTTTTGATCTATAATATAAATGGTCAGTGATTCTAAGTAAATTGTTTAACTGCTTCACATATCAATTTATATGTATCTGTCTATAAAATGAGACTTGACACTTACGTATCTTGAGAAAAAGTATAAAACAAAATAGTTCCTAAAACCTTTATTGGTCTTCACATTACCATTTCTTCAATCTGTGTATTTTCTTTTTTGTTTTTTCTTTTTTTGCTGGTCCTAAGCCTTCAACCCAGGGCCTGCACAGTGTCTCTAAGCTCATTTTGCTCAAGGCTAGCACTACCACTTGAGCCACAGCACCACTTTCGGCTTTTTCTGTGATTGACTGGAGATAAAGAGTCTCACAGACTGGGGCTGGGAAGGTGGCTCAGTGGTAGAGTGCTTGCCTTGCATGCATGAGGCCCTGGGTTCGATTCCTCAGCACCACATAAGCAGAAAAAAGCTGGAAGTGGTGCTGTGGCTCAAGTGGTAGAGCGCTAGCCTTGAGCTGAAGAGCTGAGGGACAGTGCCCAGGCCCAGAGTTCGGGCCCCACGACTGGCAAAAAAAAAAAAAAAAAGTCTCACAGACTTCTCTGCCTGGGCTGGCTTCAAAATGTGATCCTCAGATCTTAGCCTCCTGAGTAGCTAGGATTACAGGCGTGAGTCACTGGCCCCTGGCTTAATCTGTGTATTCTGTATAACCTTGCCCACGCCATTGCTTTCATTATCTCCCATTTTCACTCTACTAGTTCCTGGCAATGGGGCTTTAGTTTAATACTGCTTTCCTGCCAGTTTTTTTCTTACTATACTCTTAGGCAATATTTGAGTGTACATATATGAAAGAGGTGCTTAAGCTTATAATGGAGTTGAGAATTTTCTCTTGCTTGAATTTATTGTGGCTATTTAAAGTCATAAAGCAATGCATTATTCCAGCTGGTGGTGATTCCAGCCCATGCAATTATATACACTAGGTGTATGGTAAGTTCTGTTTACATTATAGTATACTATGATGTTTACACAATACTGTACCTAATGACAAACTTCTCAGAAGATGCCCCAATCACTGACATGTGACTGTACTTTCTTTCCTAGCCTAATTTCTCAAGTTGTTAAGTGATAACTTCCTGTCTCTCTACTTCCTCATTCATTCCCAGCAATCTGACTTGTACCTGATTGTTTTAGAGAACAATATTCCTGAAAGTCACTAACATTAATTATTAAGGTCAAATCAACCAGTCTTCCTTGGTCCTCTAATGTTTTTTCCTTTCTGCATCATGCCTGAGACTTTCTCTCTTTCTCAAAATTCTCCTCCTGGCATCCGTGGCACTGTATCATTTTGGCCCTGTTTATTTTCCCATTATCTTCATGTTCCTTCTTTTTTTTACCCTCTTCAAACATTAGGCAATCTCTAAATTGATGTTGTGAGTTGAACACTATTTTATTTATAACTTCAAGTTTTCCTTGATATCTCATATATTATCTTGCTTTTACTTATCAATTCTGTAGATGACACTCAATCTCAAATCTATATGCTTTATTTCCCAAGTACAAAAGCCTATCTGCCTATCATCTAGCCAAACTGCCTATTATTTCATGTAGACAATCTAAGACTTTAATCTCTAACCTTCTAAATAAAAACTTGATACATATGTTCCTTTCTTTAAACTAATTCTTCCACCTCATCTCACTTTTCCAATGTCTGATAATAGTTTGGCTTCCAAGTTGCTCAGGTTTTAAAAACAGATGCTCATTTTATTTAAAAATAAAGTTCAATTATTTTATTCTAGTTATATATATACAAGAACAATGAGGGCTCGGAAGGTGACTCAGTGGCAGAGTGCTTGGCTCACCTGTATGAGGCCCTGGGTTTGATTCCTCAGCACTACATAAGCAGAAAAAGCCGGAAGTGGTGCTATGGCTCTAGTGGTAGAGTGCTAGCCTTGAGCTGAAGAGCTGAAGGACAGTGTCCAGGTCCAGAGTTCAGGCCCCATGACTGACAGCCCCCCCCCCCAAAAGAACAATGATAGAAAATGTGGAAAAATCAGAGAGAGGAAACTATCAAACACAGCTCATTGTCAAAACTGCCATTTTAAAGCCTCCACCATTTTAGGTATCTCTCCCTTGCTTTTTTTTTTTTTTTAATTGTGAAAATACCGTACAGAGGGGTTACAATTACATGGGCATGATTTTTAATTGTCACTCGATGCTAGTTGTTCGTTATGATGTCCCTAATATCTGCTTCATTCTTTACCATTACTACTAACCCTACACAAATCCAGAATGAATTAGCGCAATAATATTTAACTCCTACCACACTTCCCCTTGGCTATAAACTTGAGTTACCTGGAGAACTAAGGTGTGGTTCATTTTCAAAGATTTTAATTGAATTTATTGAACAAAAAATAATTTTTGTTCAGCACAAAGTTTTATACCAGCACAAAGTTTTCAAATTATATAAGCATCATCTGAGTAGCTTAAGGATTGAAGCAATAGTAATACTGATAGTAATATTAGTAGCAATATTAGGTATATTTGAAGTAGGTACTTTAAAAAGTGTGTAAAACTTTTAAAGGTGATTTCAATGCAGAAGGCCCACAGACTATGGTCTTAGTGATTCTCAATCTTAACTATGAACATGATTGAGACTGGGATTTTATTAAACTACAGATTCATATCCAGTTGATTTGATGTAGAGGCTGTACTTTCAACAAGTTCCCTCAATACCTTAGGTATTATAGAATCAGTAACCTCAAAGTACTTTTTAATTCACTTTTTAAAAATTTTTTATTTTTTTTATGAGCACAATCCTTGAAGCAACAAGAAGCATTCCTGTAGCAGTATCCTATTCAAAGCCATACAACATCCTATTAGCTAGTATTTCTATATTTGCTTTCATAACAATCAAAATTGTTCAATGGTTTGATTTTCTGAAAAAGAAACCACTAAGCCCTAGACTCCAGCACTTTGTAGTTTCTACTTGGTGTGACTTCTGTCTTCCTTTTAAGCAACCTGTCTTATTATTCCTCCTAAAAAGAAAAAGACTTCAAGCTGCATAAGCTTGAGACTAGAATAGTGCTTCTTAAATACTGTCATTAAAAAGGATTACGGGAGTCCTTTTTGATCACGTGACAAAATGTCCTTGGAATTTACTCCTAGAGATTTCACTTTGGAATCTAGAAGGTCATGGTACCAAAAATTTGTATTCAACAAGTTCATAGGAATTACTGATGCTACAGATCTTAAAACCATATGAGTACTTACCTACTTAGGAATAAAGTAAACCTTATACATTTAAATCTTACTACTACTTATGAACCCTCCAAAATGTATTAAAACATTTTATAGCCATTTTATTAATATCACCATTAGTATGCATCTCATTACTGGAATAGTAATGGGATTATAACTTTGGGTTAAAAATTAGAAAACTGAGGCCTAGACAGGTATTACTCTATTGTTGAGCTGAACTACAGTTCCTGTATTCTTTTCTATTTTTAAAACTCTAGGTGCTAGAAACACAATATAATTAGGTAGACTCTTCAGTTTTATCTGTGAAATTGCTTTTATGGCTTTTCCATGAAGTGTGAAATCCTCTAGTAGCTGTCAAAGTGTCAAACAGGCTCTGTGGCTGTAAAGGAAAAAGTAGGACTTACACCTTTGGTTTTCTAGTGACCTCTATTTGATGTGACAATAAGCAGTTACACTTAGTGCTTTGAATAAGCAAGTGAGGTATACAGCAAATAGATTAGTATAATTTTTTAAAGGTTTTTGACATAGAACACTATCAAAACCAAAAACTTTTGCCACATCATTTACTGAATCATTATTGCAGGCTACCTAAAACAAAAGATACAGCCTAATGACTAGAATTCATTTAGGAACATTATGAAAAGGCAAAGCATAACTGGACTTTTGATTGGATCATATTAACAAACAAACCTCCTTTCCTCTCTCCAAAGTTCATTTCAATTCTAAAGGAGAATACAAAACTTCTCAGCAATTAAGTTACTGTATGTGTGTGTATGTGTGTGTGATTGTATTTGTGTTTATGTTGAATTCTTGGAAATCTTATGCTCTAATGAAGTTTTATTTTTGTGTGCTGGGCACACAAACAGTATTCAAATAAGGCCTTTGTGTAATTAAAAGATAGATCTTCTTACATATTAACAATGGCATTCTACATATTGAAAACAAGCATTTCAAGTGTCAAGTAATCCTTTCTTTTCCTTTCCTTTCTCAGTATCTGCATTACATGGGAGAGAAGGGTTTCTATCATGAGGCCCATGGGCCAAATCCAGTGTATTGATTGCTTCATTGGACAGCCATGAACTACAAACTGTTTTTATATTTTTACACAACTGAAAAAAAAACAAAGATACACTTGATGATATGTGAAAATTTAATGGTAATGTCAATAAATGAAGTCTTATTAGGACAGTGCTCTGCTTTGTTTACTTATTGTCCATGATGACTTTCAGGTTACAATGGCAGAGTTGCCTATAATATTCACTATCTAAGCATTCACAGAAAACTTTGCTAATTTCTGAATAATTGTTTGGTATATAAAAAAATCAGAATTTGGCTTGGCGCAGGTGGCTCATGACTATAATCCTAGCTATTCAAGGAGGCTGAGATCTACGGATCACAGTTCAAGCCACCCGGGGCAGGAAAGTCCATGAGACTCTTATCTCCAATTAACCACAAGAAAATTGGAAGTGGCACTGTGGCTCAAGTGGTAGAGTGCTTGCCTTGAGCTAAAGAGCTCAGGGACAGTGCCCAGGCCCAGAGTTCAACCCCATGACAAAAAAAAAAAAAAATCAGAATTGGATAAACATTATTTAGTTTATCCTTAATAAATGTTGTCATATAACATTTCTAACTTTTAAACAATTTCAGTCTATTCATCTCTGCATAACTATCTTCTTACAAATAATTCTAAAATATTGATTTGTGAAACTCCAGACTTTCCGTTTAAGGAAGCTCTGAAAATTAGATACCAACATGAAGATTCAATACAAAGTGCTATTTAATATTGAGTGCCAAAGAGGTGATAATGAAGACTTCCATACTGCCAATGAGTGGTATTAATTTAGTGCTGCTACAAAGAGATAGAAAAGGGAAGGAGAAAAGGAGGGAGAAAGAGAGACAATAATCTAAAGTTCAGTTAAGAGAGGGAAGGGTACAGAAGAAGACTGAGTATGTTTTCGGAAACTGAGGGACAGTGCCCAGGCCCAGAGTTCAAAACCCAAAACCAGGGGGTTGTGCGGGGGGGGGGGGAAGAAGAGGAGGGGGAGGAGGAGGAGGAAGAGGAGGAGAAGGGGAAGGGGAAGGGGAACACAACGACGAAGAAGAAGACGAAGACAAAGAAGAAGAAGAAGAAGAAGAAGAAAGCAATTTCTTAATTGCTTTTTGTTTTTGTCTGAGTTTTGCTTGTGAGTTTAGACTCAGGACCTGGGCACTCTGTCTAAACTTCTGTGCTCTATCACTCTGAGCCACAGCTCCACTTCCAGTTTTCTGGTGGTTAATTGGGATTAAGAGTATCACAGACTTTCCTGCCCATGCTGGCTGTGAACTGTGATCCTCAGATCTCAGCCTCTTTAAGTAGCTAGGATTACAGGTATGAGTCACCAGAACCCAGCATCTTGATTGCATTTTATTTCAAGGGCTGACTATTAAGTTGTGAGTTCTCTTACCCCCCAAAAAACTTGAAGAATCAGGGGCCTTTTTAAAGGTCCCTGCAGTTTCTTTGAGAAAGATGAAAGGGACTTTTAAAAATGGCTAGTTAAAACACTGTTAGGACAAGCAAAATAACCATTGTTATATACCATTAAGACACAAATTTTACAATGCAACAAAGAAGAAATTTTACCTCTACACAGGCTTTCATCCCTGAGGCAGCAGCATAGTGAAGGGGTGTGTTTTTTTTGTTATCAACAGCATCAATAGCTGCTCGCTCATATTCGCCTTGGTCAAGTTTTGCTCCTTTCCATCTTAAGATCATCTGCAGACAATCTGCTCTTCTAAAATCATCTTCCACAGGGCGTGCTAAGCGAGGATGAAGGGCTCCTTCAGATATCATAATTTGAGGTCCCATACATAACAAATGCATAGATGTTTCATTGTGCACATTCCGTTTATTAGGATTTCCATCTCTACCAAAAAGAAAAGTCCTAAAATAGAAAGGGAAGGTGAAAACATTTTTTCTATAAGGAAATACACAGCAGATAAAAAGTATAAGTTCTACCCCAGTACTGCTTGTAAGAGAACAATAACATAGGGAAAGGAAGAAGAAAAAAAGAAAGCTAAGAGAAAAGGGGTAAGAGAGAGAAAAGAAAGAAAGTAAAACAGGGTAGTATATAGGTGTCAATAATGTATCGTCTAAGGGCACATTAAGCATTCTTTTCTTTTTTCTTTTTTTTTTTTGGGGGGGGGTGTCTGGTCATGGGGCCTGAACTCTGGGCCTGGGCACTGTCCCTCAAGCTCTTCAGCTCAAGGCTAGCACTCTACCACTTGAGCCACAGCGCCACTTCCGGGTTTTTCTTTTTGCTTATGTGGTGCTGAGGAATCGAACCCAGGGCCTTAGGCATGCAAGGCAAGCGCCTACCACTGAGCCACCTTCCCAGCCCCAACATTAAGCATTCTATGTAGGTATTTTTGCCTTATTGCTGTTTATCGCGCACGCATGTGTGTGTGTGTGTGTGTATGTGTGTGTGTATTTAATAAGGACAGTGAAATGAATATAAAAACAGCAAGTAAAACATAAGGCTGACATTAAATTTTAAATCTAGGAAAAATTTTACCTGAACATAACAAACTGGTCTTTGGAATAATAAAGTATATATTTACAAAGTAGCTTATTATTTGTGCTGATATATACACACACACACATATATAACATATAACATATACTTATTAATATATATTATATAATACATAACAGTATTATAGAGATTACACACTGAATGCAACCACCATCATGGACTTCTCAGTCCTAGAGGCTAGAAGACCACGATTCAGTGTCTTATAAGGGCCTGTTGTGTTCTCAAATGGTAGGAGTTGCAAGACAATTTTCTGGAGCCTGTTTTATAAGACCACTAATCCTTTCTCTGAGGGACCTACCTCCTAACCTCATCCCAGAACCATCATTACAGGGATTAGGGGTGTGTGTGTGTGTTTGTGTGTGTGTGTATTGGTCCGGGGCTTGAACTCAGTGTGTGTGTGTGTATTGGTCCAGGGCTTGAACTCAGTGTGTGTGTGTGTGTGTGTGTGTCCGAGGCTTGAACTCAGTGTGTGTATTGGTCCAGGGCTTGAACTCAGTGTGTGTGTGTGTCCGAGGCTTGAACTCAGTGTGTGTGTATTGGTCCGGGGCTTGAACTCAGTGTGTGTGTGTGTATTGGTCTGCTTGAACTCAGTGTGTGTGTGTGTGTGTGTGTGTGTGTGTGTGTGTGTGTCCGAGGCTTGAACTCAGTGTGTGTGTATTGGTCCGGGGCTTGAACTCAGTGTGTGTGTGTATTGGTCCAGGGCTTGAACTCAGTGTGTGTGTGTGTGTGTGTGTGTGTGTGTGTCCGAGGCTTGAACTCAGTGTGTGTGTATTGGTCCGGGGCTTGAACTCAGTGTGTGTGTGTGTATTGGTCCGCTTGAACTCAGTGTGTGTGTGTGTGTGTGTGTGTCCATCCGAGGCTTGAACTCAGTGTGTGTGTCCGAGGCTTGTGTATGTGTGTGTGTGTGCGCGCGCGAGGCTTGAACTCAGTGTGTGTGTGTGTGTGTGTCCGAGGCTTGAACTCAGTGTGTGTGTTGGTCCGGGGCTTGAACTCAGTGTGTGTGTGTGTATGGGTCCGGGGCTTGAACTCAGTGTGTGTGTGTGTGTGTGTGTGTGTGTGTGTGGCTTGAACTCAGTGTGTGTGTGTGTATTGGTCCGGGGCTTGAACTCAGTGTGTGTGTCCGAGGCTTGTGTGTGTGTGTGTGTGTGCGCGCGCGCGAGGCTTGAACTCAGTGTGTGTGTGTGTGTGTGTCCGAGGCTTGTGTGTGTGTGTGTGTGTGTGTGTGCGCGAGGCTTGAACTCAGTGTGTGTGTTGGTCCGGGGCTTGAACTCAGGGCCTGGACATCTTCTTGAGTTTCTTTTGCTCAAGGATAGCTCTCTACTATTTGAGCCACAGTTCCACTTCTGGCTTTTTTGGGGTGTTTAGAGATAAGCTTCTCACAGATGTTTCTGCCGTGTGGCTGGCTTCACACCTCAATCCTCAGACTTCAGCCTCCTGCATAGCTAGGATTACAGGCATGAGCCTTCAGCAGCCAGCTGAGATTAGATTTTTAAATCTATGATATTTGGAACTTGGAGATCTAAGATCAAGGGGCAATAGATTCAGTAGCTATTGTTTCTACTACCTGCATGTAAGATCTTTTTTCTAACAGGCTCAGAAGATGATTAACAAGAATTAACAAGCAGTAAGGTAAACATTAACCTGCGGTAAATAAACAAAAAACAAAATACCTATCCCTTTCATTTGACCCTAAGACCCCATCCAAGGCTTCATGCTTTTAGATTCCTTCACTGTTAATTCTCCATTGGCCAGTTTACAATCTGTTATCTCTACTTCTACATTCATTCCTCACTTCAGTATAACTCTATTCTTACTGGTATGCTAAACTTTTGCATTCTTCTATTACTAGGATATCCTAAGAGATACATTTTTCATCACTGTTTCCCCCAAAGCTATTATTTCTTTTCTTGTTTTATTACTGGGGCTTAAACTCAGGGCCTTGTGATCTTGCACAGCTTTTTCTCTCAAGATAGGTGCTCTTATCATTTGAGCCATGTTTCCAGTGCTTTAATGTTTGTCCTAAACCTATAACTGCTGTTTCATTTTTACCCTGACCTTTCTATTACCTTGGATTTCATAACAACCCATTAATACCATTCAATTTTGTTTTCAGCACACACATGAAAAAAATCGCACCCTTTTCAGAAGCAAATTTCAGTCCTTTACTAATTTCCTTCTCCATACACATTCAAAAAGTACATCTACACTCAGAGCTATTTACCATTTAATGATGTGAAGTGTATATTATGAATACACTTTGCAATTAAAGTATAATAAAAACCCAAATGAGAAGCAGTATTGGAAGAATTATGGCTCCTTTTAAAGGGCTTCTACTTACTTTATGGTAATTCTTAGTTCTCAGTCAGCCTATGTGACTTGACATCTGACATCCGTATCACTTCCTCCCCCTTTTCTTAAAACAATGCTCTTGTTTCTCTGTAGCATCAAGAATTGAAACTAGGGTCTTCTGCACACCACACATGCATTACTGATCTATTCTACCCCTCTATATTTTAACTTTTTCTGTTTCTTTTCGGTGGTACTGGAGGTTTGAACACAAGGCCTCATGCTTTGCTACACAGGCATTCTACCACTTGAATCACATCCTGGTTCTTTTTACTTTTAGTTTGATTTTCAGAGAGGCTCAGGTTTTTTTTTGCTGGGCCAGTCTTGGGACTGCAAGACAAGCATGAAACTCCATGCATGTCTTGTTTTAGGGATAGGGTTTCAGTTTTTGTCCTGGCTTGGCTCAAACTATAATCCTCCCATCTCCACCTTATTAATAGCTGGGAATGCAGATATGTACCATCATGGACAGCATAGTTTAACTTCTCATAAGCCACTTTCTCATCCCTTACTTAGCTGAACTTCCTTCAAAATCAGTCTTCTTTTCCAGAGTCTCAATTTCTTAGAGTAATCTTATTTTTGGGTCAATAATATATATTCAAGCTTTCATTCCTTTAAAATCTCCTCTTTGAGCAACAAATGCAGATTAAGCATTAATTATTTGCTAGGTACTGTTTTAGAAGTTTGGCATACTATACAGAAAACAAGAGTACATTCTTGTGTTTATGGGTTTGCATACACAGGAGTGGAGAACATGCCTGACTTTCAATTCATTTAAAATTGCTCCTAAAATAGGGGAAGAAGGAAGGAGGAAAGGAAGGCAGGAAACAGTAATTGGAAAGTTCTTTTCAACCAATCCTCAAAGGTATGGACTTTTGATGTGAACATATGCCTAATAAAAGACACAAACATGTGCACATGCATACATGCATGCATGCGCACACATTTCATTTTCTATTTTTTGTTAGTACTAGTGTTTGAACACAGAGCCTCATGCTTGCTCAGCTTGCTCACTAGGCTGGTGCTCTACCACTTGAGCCATGCTTCTAGCCCAGCTTTTTTGCTGGGCTTGAGTTCTGTTCCTGAGCTTTTGTGCTAATAGTGCTCTTCTACTTAAACCACAGCTCGTGATTGAGATAAAGAGTTTCATGGATTTTCCTGCCTGGGTTGGCTTCATGATCCTCAGATCTCAATTTCTTGAGTAAACAGGATTACAGGCATGAGCCATGGGCACACAACTCTACACCAGCTTTTAGCTAGAGATGAAATCTTGTAGAATTTTCTTCCTGGGCTGTTTTAAATTTGTGATCCTTTAGATCTCAGCCTCTTGAGTAGCTAAGATTACAGGCATAAACCACTGACACCCAGTAAGACTTTATATATTATGCATAATCTAACACACACCTCTTATTCTTATTTCCAACTAGGCAAAGGAGTTAATTTTGCAGATGATACAACCAAAGAATTACACAGCCAACTTAGAACACAATAGCTCCAAAGTTCATAGTCTTTTTGCTACAATTAAGCAGAAAGTATGGATTTAGGTCCTATAAAAGAAGCAGTATGGTGTGATATAATATAAATGGCACTTGGGTTCAGGTTGAGCTGTGAATTCTACTGATTTTATTATATCATACTGCCTGAGAAAAGAATGATGACTGTTATTGCAGTTAGCATAGAGCTAAAGGGAATGATGAGACTTAAAAAAAATCAATGACATTCCAAATTGATGCTTTATCATCTGGCTTAAAAGGCCTTTGAGTAGGTATTTCTGTCTTTGTCTATAAAATTAATGTCACAGATTAGGAATCTCGCGAAACAGGAAGAGTCTATACTAAAGTAGCAAGTAGGAATTCCAGATCATGAGAGGTAACATGAGAAAATAAAAAACAGAAAAGGAAAAACCAAAATGAACCAGAGTTGACAGAAAGTTAGGTAAGGTTAAAACCAGTAAAATCCATAATATTACATAAAATACAAATAACTAGTTATGCTATTCTGATGAAAGAAGTTCTATTTAGCCTTATTGTACAAGACAGTACTAAAAATAGTTAATTTTTAAAGCAATTTAATAAACTGCTGAGAGCCTGTGAAATGGGAGAAAGTTTTCAATTACAAAAAACCCACAAATAGAGGCTGGGAAGGTGGCCCAGTGGTAGAGTGCTTGCCTTGCATGCATGAGGCCCTGGGTTCGATTCCTCAGCACCACATAAGCAGAAAAAGCTGGAAGTAGTGCTGTGGCTCAAGTGGTAGAGCGCTCGCCTTGAGCTGAAGAGTTGAGGGACAGTACCCAGGCCCAGAGTTCAGGCACCATGACTGGCAAAAAAACCCCAAAACAACAACAACAAAAAAACCCACAAATAACATTATTCTTAAAATGAGTAAAGAGCTCAAATAGACCATTTTCCAAATAATACACAGAAATGGCCGACAGGCATATGAAAAAATGTTCAATATCACATAGAAATGCAAATAAAAATCACAATTAGGAATCACACTTGCTAGTATAGTTGTTATCAAAAAGTCAAAAGGTAGGTGTTGGCAAAGGATATAGAAAAGTGATACACAAGCTGGGCACTGGTGGCTCATGTCTGTAATCCTAGCTACTCAGGAGGCTGAGTTCTAGTCCATGAGACTCTTATCTCCAATAAACTAATGAGAAAAAGCCGGAAGTGGTGCTGTAGCTGAAGTGTATGTACAAGAGGCTCAGTCATCTGCCTAGGCAATTAATGTTGCCACTAGCAAGCTATTAAAGCTTTGAAAGTTGTTTAACCTTACTTCAGCTTTCTCACTTTTTATCAAAAGCAGGTAATAAGGTATCTCACAGAATTGTAGTGAAGACTGGGAAATGATACATGCAAAACATTGTCAACAAAACCTAGAAAATAGTACACTCTTGTACTGTTTGCAGGGGTTTTTTTTCTTTTGTTTTTTTTTTCCTCTGGTTTATTCCCCGGGTCACCATTTCTGATTTTGGTACCCTTTGTCTTTTATATAAGTTTATCTGATTTGGGGAAGGGAAGGCTAATCATAGAAACAGTGGTACAAAGGGTGAACCAATGCAACAGAGATACTCTCTAGACACTTTACAATTTGGGGGAGAGGAAAGTGGGAGAAAACAAAAGAAGTACCACTTCTGAAAAGAAATGTGCTCATCACTTATGTAATTGTAACCCTTCTGTACATCACCTTTACAATAAAATAAAAATTTGAAAAAAGAAAATAGTATACTCAATAGATACTATATTAGCATAATATCTTAGTATCATTAATATAGGAAGGACCCAGTTTGGTATGTAAAAGTACCAATTTCAAATGAGCTAAATTTAAAATGTATTTTGTACAGAAGTTAAAATAAAAAAATAAAAATGAGTTAACAACAACACCTATAAATTGCAAAATATACTTGAAAAAGTCAGGTCTGGATGACCTAAATTACTTAGGTAATTTTTTCACACACATAAATCCTTGTCTAATGGTTTTATAAAACTGCTATATACTCTGTATAAGACACTATGCTAGATGCTAGAAGTACAAAAAAGGTACTTAAAAAAAAGCCCTAATAGGGGTAAGCAGAGAAAAATGCACAACATTGTAAAACACAAGTTGTACTAATAAAAAGAAGCTTGTAAGTTATTTTCTTAATAAGGTTACTGTGAGTTGTAACCATCTAAGATGATACATGTAGCATACACAGGACCTTGAAAGAAGATAACAAGAAAGTAGATAATGAGAGAAAGATGAGAGCGTGGGGGAGGCTGGCAGACAGCAGCGTGGACAAGGCAAACAGAACATCCATGCTATATTCTGGAGATAAGAAAAGAACAGCTTAACTTGAATAATGTGTGAACACAGAAGAAATATTTAACAGTTTGAAAGCTTTTTGCTTTCAAAGTTCTAAAGAGCTTTGAATAGTGGTTCAAGAATTATATAGCATAGTAAAATCCAAGAAATGTTTATATTTTCTTTCTCTTCTAGCATCAGACTTCCACTGCTACATGATCTACTTCAAAAAAAAGTTACAATGTATTCTATTCAGGCCTTTTATTTTATAAACTAGTACATATAATATATAATTAAATAAAAACCTTTAAGTATTTGCTGTCCATAGTTTTTTGGTATTTTCACTTTTAAGAAAATGTTGTAACTTTCATTCAAGAATTCATTACAAGAAAGTAAATTCAAACCTGACCACGAGTAGAAAGGCAAATTTTTTCAACCTAAAATACCAAGTCAGAGAGAACTTAAAACTTTGCCTTTGGTATCACTTACTACAATTTTTTGATAATTAGTAAGCATTTCTAAGAACTGAAATGTACACTAAGACAATATTATGCATAGTAAATTAAATACTATATATTCTAACAAACATGGAATGACCAAAATAAGTTCATAACAGGGTCTGGCAATGTGGCCCAAGTGGTAGAGTGCTAGCCTTGAGCAAAAGAAGCTTAGGGACAGTGCCTACGCCCTGAGCTCAAGCCCCAGGACTGGCAAACAAAACAAAAAAACTCTCCAAAATAAGTTCATAGCAACAACATGTGAACCAATTTTGCTATTAAAAGTTTTTATCTAATTTAGGTATAATGAAGAAAAGTGTACTAAAGTCATACAGTCATACCAAGAAAATTATACCAAATAATATAGGCATATTTAATTTCAGTATTTGTATCTGTTTTCAAAGATCACAATTATTTCTCCCTGCTACCGTTTCTCTATTGGTTTACAGAAATACTCACCCTAATATTCTATTCATTCCATGTCGAGCAGCATAGTGTAATGGAGTGTTGTGTTGATAAGGTTCCCCATAAGATGTATTTGGATCAAGAGATTCTTTTAACTGAGGATTATTTTCATATATTTGGCAAGCTAGGTTTTCATCACCATTGATCAGTGCTTTACGGAATTTGGTGGTTGTATTTCCCATGTTTTGTTTTGTTTTCTTTTCTGATAGGCAGTGGCACTTTTTTCTTTCCTTCTTCAGCCACTTATTCAATGCTTGAACATGTTCCACATTCTAATGAAGGAAAAAAATTTCAAATTAGGTTGTAAAGCAGTAATTACAAAAGCAATAGTCTAAAGAAGCAATTAGAAACGCTAATAAAATCTGGAAATCACGTATAAGAAACAAGTATTACATGTTATCAAATTTATAGTAGTAAAAAAAAATCAAAATTTTCATGCTGTCCAAATTAACTTCTTGTTGAACATTAGCATTTTTCCACACAGAGACTATTAAGGTTTCAAAGGCTGTGTACTTTGCCCTATAAAACTTACCTACATATATAAGCTCTTTTATTTTCTTCCTCATAGGGACAGAAAAATCACAGTTTGACAAAGTTTTTATAGTTGAATACACTTAAATTTCTGTTAATTATGTACAAATCTTACTCTGCCAATTTGTGGAATAGTAAGACGTTTTGTTCAAGTAAAAACTGAAAAATAGGTCTTACGCTACCAGTAAACAAAGGATGGAAATGTTCAGTACTTACAAGAATATCAGAGAAAAAAAGACTTTAAAAATGAAAATACATAGTTCAACACAACTATCTGATAACAGAAAAGAAAAATATAGCAATTAATAAAAATGACTATATACAGGACACAGGAGATATATCTGATTACCCTACCTTTTAATATTGAATTCTTCCCCCTCATGAATCCCATACCACCTTTTAAAGTCAATAAATTTATTTCTCTCTCTTATAAAGAACTCAAAACTAGGCTGAAAATACCAAAAGTTTATGTATACTATGTTTGAGAATAGACTATAGTAAAGATTGTATGGGGATATAGTATTGAAACAATGTGAGGAAGGTTGCAGAAACAAACATCAGACTTGAAGTTTAAAATACCATATTTGCCTACACTAAGGTATAATTTTAAATAAGTTAGTTGATCTCTAAAACCTCAAGTTCCCATCTACACAGCAAGAAAAATGACTCCATATGTATTATGACAAGGATTACAAGAGCAACATTTTATAAAGAATCTAGAAAAGTCCTTGGTTAATAATGTTTTCAATAAGTACTAGTGTTGTTCTGAATCTCTTGTTGAATTATGATTGCTACTGTTTGAATCTCTCTCATAAACCTTTGTTAAAGGTTTAGACTCCATCATTTGGCACAACTCCGAGGAAGTTAGATCACTGAGGGCTTAACCTTGCAGAGGATATTGGGACACAGTCTCTTCTTCATTCCTTTTTGCTTCTCTATAATCTTAAGGTGAACTGGTCAGCTCTGCTACATGTTTCTGCCATATGTACTGTGCTACCACAGGCCAAAGCTTTATAATCAAGTGACTATCAACTGGAACCTCTGAAAACAGCCTGAGCCAAAATAAGCCTTTCCTCTTTATAAATTGGTTATCTCAGATATTTTGTCACAGCAATGGGAAGCTAGCACAATAATCAAAATTAACAACAAAAACAACATGGGTATAAGTGAATGAATGAATGAACACAAGCCCTGCTGGGGAACCAGCAAGAATGGAATTCAGGTTGTCAAGTGTTGAATGAACAGAAGATAAAATTGAAAATAGGTTGTGTCAGATAAGAAATTTATAATTTACTCTGAAAAGGACAAATAATTAAAGGTTTTATGCTAAGCAGGGACATAATTCTTTCATGTTTTAGAAAAGTGTTGGGACAACATAGAAGATAGAATGTAGGGAGAAAATTTTAAAGCAGAGAATATGAAAATCTATCACATACCCAATTAATTCAGTGGCAGCGTGGATAGTACAACATATCTTTAAAAACATTTGTAAAAAGCCAGGTGTCTGGTAGGTAGTTCAATGCCTGAAATCCTAGCTACTCAGGAGGCTGAGATCTGAGGGTCCCAGTTTGAGCCAGCCTAGGCAGAAAACAAGTCTCTGTGAACCTTTTATCTCCAATTAACTGCTCAAAAACCAGAAGTGGCACTGTGGCTCAAGTGGTAGAATGCTAGTGTTGAGCACAATGAGGTAAAGGAACAGTGCCTCAGCCCTGAGTTCAAGCCCTACAACCTACCCCCCAAAAACAAGAAACAACAACAAAAAAAACTCAAAAAAATATATGCATGCTGCACAATGTGATCTTTACTGACAATTTTAACAAAATACAATTTAAAGAACAAAAAAACAAATGGATTATTTAGGTTATCTATAAAATACTGGCTCTCAATAGTGGCTGTACATCTATAAGTGGACAATTTACAAGTGTCCTATTGACAAAGCTATAACTTGACCACTGGAGTGTTGAAGGTGGCACCTATGTATGAGCATTTAAATTCCTTGGGTGATTTCATTATTTAGATATCACAGTATAAAAGTTCCCAGATGCTTTTAGCTAAATGGAGGGCAAGGCATCTTTCATGTCTAGGACATTATCTACTGTCTAGGACACATTTTCTGGTCCACAAATATACTTAGTGATGCCTCCCATTAGATCTTTTATATGTTGACTGACTGATTTTTAAAATTTTAATATACAGATATATATATGTATATATATATATGTACATAGTAAAGTTTCTTGAAACTGTGAATAAAGAAAAAGAACCAAAGTTTACTAACACTGTATAAATAAGAACCCTGTTTATAATATACTATAAATAGACATGCACTAATTGGAACATACTATAACAATACATACCTTAAATTTTTATTTAAGTTTTTGGAGAGGTGCAGAAACTATTAGCTGATAGTATTTCTACTTTATTGTATCATCTCAAATCAGAAGAGCAAATCAATCCATCCCATGCTCTACATTTATCACAATATATGACAGACAATTCTGTAATCATCCATAAATATCATAGATATTTTTTGTTTTCACAAAATGTATGAGTGATGTGATTATTCTCCATGAAATAATTTGTTTGGTTGTACTGCTGCATGTATTTTTTAGGGTGTGCTGGGATGAAAAGTAAAAAGAACCCTGTCCAATTTTTTAGTAGTTGAGACGGAATAGAGTATTATTTTTTTGTTTTGTTCCACTTTGAGACATGGTCTTGTTATGTTGCCTGGGCTGGTCTGGAACTAGTAATCCTTCTGTCTTTGCCTCCTGAGTGACAGAATTATATGCATGTACCACTACATTCAGTTGTATTTATTTCTGGTGATAAGCACTCTATTCACTTTGCTATATAGTTTTAACTATCCAAATATAAAGAGCACAGGTTCTAAAGAGTCTTTTCTAAGTATTTGGAAAGTTTCAACTATTTTGGTCTTATCTTCTCTGATAGAATTCAGCTTGAATTTTCAAAGCTAAAGATAAGATTAACTAATAACACTGTCTTTGATTTATTTTAGTGTTACTTCAGAAAAATGTTCCATGAGAAAAACTGTACCCAAATGTAAGAAAGAAAAAAAACAGGGGGTGGGGAGGAGGGAGGAAGGAAGGAAGGTCTAAGAAATCAATGGCATCATGGCAGGGGAACTTGAAGGAACAAGATGTTTTTTAAAAAATAATCAGTAATATGCCAAATGTACATACAATACTGGTTATTCATGTAGAAAAGCATAGTAGTACCTGAAGACATTCTGATGGTTTTCAGTTATCTTCAAGTCTTTTTTATTTTTAAAATTTGAAAAGCAGGAAACACATCATTTAAAATTCCAAGTACCATTCTCCACAGAATTATATTCAGAAGTCTTGCCTAGAAAATTTCCCGATGTATCCTTTTACTTTTTCAGACACAGCTATTACTGCCTGAAGTAATCATTCACTGTGAATCAAAACCTGTAAGTAGCTAGGTGCCAATGCTCAGATCTGTAATCTTAACTACCTGAGAGGGTGATACAGGGAAGATTGTAGTTCAGATCATCTCAGGCAAAAGATGTTCATGAGACCCCTCTAACAGCATTAGGTGGCTAGAGTGGTATGTGTCAGTCATCCTAGCTTTATGGAAAGTCATGTGCACAGGAAGTGGGATCCTATCTCAAAAATAACTAGTACATAAAAAGAGCTGATGGCCTGGTACTGTTGGCTCATACCTGTAATCCTAGCTACTCAGGAGGCTGAAATCTGAGGATCCTGGTTCAACGCCAGCCCGGGCAGGTAAGGCCTTGAGACTCTTATCTCCAATTAACCACCAGAAAACCGGAAGTGGCCCTGTGGCTCAACTGGTAGAGTGCTTGCCTTGAGCTGAAGGGCTCAGAGACAGAGCCCAGTCCCACGTTCAAGCCCCATGACAGACAAAAAAAAAGAAGAAAAAAAAGTGAAAGTTGGTGGTGTTATTCAGTGAGGGGTCTGATTTAAACCAAAGTACTGCCAAACAAAAACCTTCAAGTAATATTTCTCCATGCAATATTGTATATGTGTATGTGTGTGTGTGTATTATATCAAATATTGGGTTCATACATATTTCCTTTGGAGGTGCTGCTAAAAATGAAATTCTATGTATTCATTTCTAGTATATAAAAATACAACTGAAATTATATATTGCCCTTGAATTCTATAAACTTGCCGAATTCACTTATTAGTTCTAGGAGCTTAAAAAAACAAAGTTATGAGAATTATTTAAAATAGATTCGCATCATCTATAAATTGAGCCAGTTGTCTTTCTTCCCTTTATGTTGTCTTACTAACCTAGCTAGATGGATATTAAATACCTGGTGAGAAATTTGAGAAAAATTTTGTTATTTTTGGTGACTTGAATCCTTTTGCTCAAAATATTCAGCACTTATATAATGTTACAGTAACTGTACACTGAAGAAACACTGTAGATGCCTTCTTAATCTGAAGTGATCATGACTAAAACCTCATGAAACATACTGACAACATACATCCTAATTTGATGTACTACAAAAGGAAGTTAAGTTCTGAGGTTTTCTCATGGAAACAAATGTATAACATCTACCTGAGAAATATTAGTACTCAGAAATAGTAACTTCAAAAGTGTTAAGACTATGAAAGTCGAAAAAAGTCTGTATAGCTGTTCACAGATTAGTGGAGAGTAAGAAGACTTGACAAAGCCATGTGGGATACTAACTTAGCCTGAAATGGAAAATGAAAGACAATAACGGAAAGCTGGGTGTGGTGGTGCTCCTGTCACCTCAGATACAGTGAGAAGTGTACATAGGAGGCCAGATCCAACCCAGCCTGTGTAAAAGTGAAACCTTATCTCAAAAATCACTAGAGGACAGAATCACCAAAGAGGACAGAAATGTGTTTCAAGTGGTAGAATAAATGCCTTACAATCACTAAGTTCAAACCTCCCAAAAAAGCTAATGATGAAAATCGGTAAAACCTAAAATATATCTGGTTTCTTTGTAGGATGGTATCTTTTGTGGATACCAAAATCCACTGATAAACTTGAGGTCTCTCCCATAAAATGGTTCAATGTGCATATAAACTACATACATTGTCCTACACTTCTTCCTTTAAATCTTCCCTAAATTATTTTTAATACTTGACACAATGTAAGTCTGAAGTGAAATGCTGCTAATAATGAAGTCTGTCTAAAGAAATTTGAGATTTAGTTAGCCAAACTGCCTATTAGATTGGAGTAAAATATACTTTCACTCTTAGCTTCCTCAAAATTGTTCATGAATAACCATAATTTACAGAAAAACTTCTGAGTATTAGGGTATTGCTAGAATTACTTGAGCTGAGAAAATTCCTTTTTAACACATAGCAACTCCCCTGTAAAATACATAACAGAATTAAAACTTGCTTCCCTGTTAATTTAGTATCTTAAAATCTGGCAACATTCAAAACTGAAGAGATACATAAACACCAGAGTGTTACTGTACTACCATGGTAGTAATAAAAAGTTAATTAACTTTACCTGCCTTCCTAAGAAAGAAAAGGGGTAACCCACCAGGCTCTGACTCTTTTTGGATATCTTCTAGATTTACATAGCTTTCAAAATGTGTAAAGAATGTTGCAATTAGAAAAGGAAGAAATGAAAATAGCTGTAAAAGGCAGCAGCTGACTGCTGCTTTTTGCCAACTGACAAATGAACACTGAAAATAGCAAGAATTTCCTAAGTGAGAAGCGGTATAAAAACAAGATATACCTACAGTATGAACTGTCATTCTTTTCAATTTCCTATTGAAACATAAATTTGCCTTTCATGATCACAGAACTTCATATAAGTAAAATTTTCAGAAAGGTAAAATTTTTCTTTTTTTGGGGGGGGGAAGGGGCGCGGGTCCGGTTGTGGGGCCTGAACTCTGGGCCTGGGCGCTGTCCCTCAGCTCTTCAACTCAAGGCTAGCGCTCTACCACTTGATCCACAGCACCACTTCCGGCTTTTTTTCTTTTTGCTTATGTGGCGCTCTAACACTGAGCCACCTTCCCAGCCCAGACAGGTACAATTTTTCTTAGGACTCTTCAGCTCTCATGTATATTTAACTTTTCAACTACTCAAAATGTTAATATAGTATGTTTTAAATACTCTGCCAACTATTTTTCAAACTTTGTATGCAGAATTCCATACAGTAACTGACAAGCATTTCATAGCTCTAAGGCTATGATTCTGTTAGTGAATAGTTTCTTAATTCCAGCAACTCTGGCATCTCTGAGTATTCAACATTGTTTGCTTGCATAATTTTCTGTTCTTACATTTAAAAAATGTAAGTGAAAATGTTAAATTAGAAGTACTTACTTTTGGGCACTGGTAGCTCACGCCTGTGATCTTAGCTACTCAATAGGCTAAGATCTGAGGATTGCAGTTGGAAGCCAGCCTATCAAGTCTGGGGCTCTACAACTAGAAACACATCTCCACTTGTGATTTTTTGCTAGTTAACTAGAGATAAGCATCTCATAGACTTTCCTGTGTAGGCTGGCTTAGAACCATGATCCTCACATCTCAGCCTCTTGAGTAACTAGGATTACAGGCGTGAGCCACCAGTGCCAGTTTACGATTCACTGTTTCAAAGTCAATGAGTCTTTCTAGTTTGGCTACATCCTCCACTATAAGGTGTTTGTTCTTAAGCTTATTAATATGAGGAAAATCAAGAAATGTTATAGTATGTCAAAGTATAAGTGAGGGTCTTTCCATTTCCAGGACCCTGTATATTGTACTCCTAAGCACAAACAAAATAAGTTAAAGTATTTATTTAGTATCATAATTTCAGAGGACACACTATTATAATGTAGGGCAAAGAGTTAACACAGCAGGCTAGAGAGAGCTATTCTTAGATTTGCATGTAAGGTTCACTGCTGGTGTCTAGAAAGCTAGACTTTAGAAGGGTTCCTACCATTCTTTGACCAGAATAGTTCAGTATTCCTAACTGTAAAAATAATGTACTAAATGCTAAACATAATTTTTTTCTTCCTGGCAATGTGGAATTTTGGTACATGTTTGACAGAAGGTGGCTACATGACTAAACTCCAATAAAAACCTTGGGTACTGAGTCTCTAATGAGCTTCCTTGGTAGACAACATTGTGTTGCCACAATTCAATGCTGGAAGAATCAAGCACATCTTGTGTGACTCCAAAGGGAGGAGGTTCTTAGATGCTTATGGTGGCTTTCCTGTGGGTCTCATTCCATGAGCCTAATATCTCTGCTAATTTTGCTGTGAATCTTTTTGCCATAATATACTTTAGCTATGTATACTATTTCCTAAGCTCTGTGATTCCTTAAGAGAATCACTAAACTTGGGATAGCCATAAAGACTACCAAACACAGTGGTGGCAGAAGTGGATACACCAGGCCACTCCACTAAAATATGGTGGAAGCATTGTGAGGCGATAAAAGGATGAAGGGATACAGTCTAATGAATCTTTGGTATTTAGGGATTATTTACAAAATGAAAGCTACCTTCTATTTTGAAAGGAAAATGTTGACCACAAAATTTGAAAATGATGTGACACCAACAAGCTAGCCTGCTAATCCTTGACTAATTGGCTGAAGTGAAGAAAGGGAAAAGCACATCTGGGTGATGTTTTGAATGTTCTTTCCTATAAAAATGAGGATATGGGATCCACTTCTTCTCAAAGATGAGCTTTGGGTGGGCCAAATATGTTAGAAGTTTACATTTTTCTTCCTCCAAAAAAGAGGAAAAAAAGTTAAATCAACTTCCAGTGCTAAAATAAATGCTTAGAAAAAGGAGAATAGCCCAGATGCTGCTGTACTAACTCCATACCTGTGCATTCTAGCTATTATTTACACTAAGCTCTAACTTTATTTTTCATCCTCATAACTGTAACACTAACCTTTAAATGCAAATTTAAGGATCTCAAACGCAAATTTAAGGATCCTGCTAAGGATCTCAATAAATTTGCAAACAGAAGAAAATTTTACAAAATTGTTTTGTATTTTGTGACCATTGTATATAGATACATGATAATAACTGATAAAACTGTGATGTGATAGAGGGACAAAGCTTGTTTTTCTTGTTTTGTTGATGAGCCATAAATGAAATTTGAACCCTTTGAATATTAGAAAGAGTTAAGTTTCTGTACCTGATCATTTTTGCCCATTGGCGCCTCTGCAGAAAATGAGTAACATGAAAGACAACTCTAGATAGAGATATACTTTTGGAGTTTTAAAACCAGTTTTTAGTTGATAGTGGACTCTTATAAAAGCAAATGTTTAACCCTTAAAGGATGACTTTTGTGGATCAATTTGGACTCTAGAGCTTAAGAAAGCCTTGCTTGTCATTTCAACTTGGAATATAACAACCTGGCCTTGCAGTCTTGGCTTGCTGCTGCAAAAGACTAGCCACTAGCATTCTCAGAATTGTGAATTTACCGGCCATAATTGCCAAGATCTAACTCTAAGCTAAAACCTGGTACTGTCTGATGTGGGTCATTTTAGCCTCAACATGAACTATGCTGATCTGAAAAGAAGATCAGGCTCAAACTGAACTTAGGCTCTGGGATGGTTACAGATTTGAGATATTCATCAGTGGGCCTTAAACTACAAAAAAAAAAAAAAAAAGATTCTGGCTGGATTGTCTGGGTCACACCAAATGTAAGAAAAGGCTCTGATGGGACAATCTGACATTAGACTGCTGTTCAACAATGTATTTATGGTGCAGTGGATAATTACATTTGTTTTTTTTTGTTTTTTGTCGGTCATGGGGCTTGAACTCTGGACCTGGGCGCTGTCCCTCAGCTCTTCAGCTCAAGGCAAGCGCTCTACCACTTGAGCTACAGCGCCACTTCCGGTTTTCTAGTGGTTTATTGGAGATAGGAGTCTCATGGTCTTTCCTGCCCGGGCTGGCTTTGAACCGCGATCCTCAGATCTCAGCCTCCTGAGTAGCTAGGATTACAGGCATGAGCCACCAGCGCCCGGCGTAACTTATGCTTCTTGCCAAAGGCTGCAAGGTACAGAACAGTACATCAAAAGAAATACGACTCTTCCACCTACTCCAGATATACTGTAGACATCCCTTTCAGGGGTGTCTACTCTTGACTTCTGTTCAGCAATTTACAGGAAAGGACACATAACTTGATTCTACTTCTTTTACCTTTCTCCTTGTACATAAACATTAGTGAGGCAGTTTGATTATTAAATGCATCCCCCTAAAGAGAAAGCTGTTTCATTTTTCTCATTTAAGTGAAAAATAATTTCAGAATCATAGGCTTATTTGACAAATAGCTTATTATTCTACTACTAAGTAACTACTGTCCTTCACTTAAGGAAACTGTTAGAATAAAATCTAGGGATTTTATCCTCTTGTCCCTCAATCCTGTCCCTCTTTCAAGCTAAGAAACAGGATAAAATATGCTATTGCAAAAAGATTCCAGAAGATAGTGACCTATCCTATAAGTGTAACATAGTATTTTCAACTATGTGATGAAAGATACAATTTCTAATGGTCATTGTGTTTAAATTCTGGAAGACATTGTGGCCCACTGCCATGTCTGCAAAAGTATGTTCTTGTGATGAATAATTTATACCTTAGAATGATGCCTCACCCAAACACCCTGTCATAAGCTGTTCTTATAAGAAAGGATATTTGTACTTTAAATCCCTTGCACAAAGTTTATTCAACAAAAACTTAATGTAAGATAAAGGAGGACATGCAAGTTGAAAGAAAATATTCACAATCATTGCAGCAAGGTTGTTATTCAAAGAAAATGGATTTAACAGGAAGATATTCTAAAAAACTAGAGTTTCATTAAAACAGTAATACCTTTTAATTCACTAATTTTGGAAAAAGACAATCATACTCTTTTACAGATAAAGGTAATACCAATGTTTTTCTCCCTTGTAGTCCAATAATGTTTTATTTACCCCAAGAATATTACAACCTTTTCTACAGTAACATTTTTTTGTTGGAAAAATTCCTTATAGCACAAATTATAACTAGGTTTAGTAGTAGTGGCCTCACACCAGGGGTGGGGCAAAATTCAATGGAGAAAGGATAGTTCACTCTACAAACGATGCTGAATCAACTAGATAGCCACCTATTAAAAAACAGAATAACAACCCTTGGAAGACTGGGTGTAACTCATAAGTAAAGGTTTGTTTACTACGTATTCCTAAGGCCTATAAACACATTCTTCCTTCCTGATCTATGTTCTAAGGGCCCAACCTTATCTCATGAACAAAACAGAAACACAGAGGGAATTATTTCATTTTCTCATACTCATAAACAATTTTAAACTTGTTTTTTTCATCCAGTTATAATATACTACATCCCTTTCAAAGCAAAGGCATATATTCTATTTATGTTACCAATGCCTATCTTGCAAAAACATTTCCTTTCTTTTCAAAAACTATGTTCTCTCATTTACCTTATCCTATTTCTATGCCTCCAATACCATATAATAGAGAACGATAAAGCTTACAATACCTATCAACAGCAAACATTTTCTATTTTTAAAACAACTGCGGAGTGGCTGGGTGTTATAATCCTAGCTACTCAAAAGGCTGAGGTCTGAGGATCAAGGTTCAAAGGCAATTTTGTCAGAAAAGCCCACTAGATTCTTAGCTCTAATTAACCACCATAAATGCTGGAAGTGCTGTGGCTCATGAGGCAGAGCACTAGCCTTGAGACAAAAAGCTCAAGGACAGTAGCTCCAAGGCCCTGAGTTCACACACATACATACACATGCACACGCACATGCGCACACGCACACACACACACCACCAAGTGTGTATTGGCATTTGCCTTTGTTCCCAGATACTAGGGAGGCAGAGGTAGGAGGATTACAGTTCAAGGAAAGCCTAAGCAAAGCACTGTATCTGAAAAATGAACTGAAACTAAACCAAAAGTTGACTACAGTTGTATCAAAAAGCTGAAAGTAAGATATGAAACTTTAATTCTACTATAGGAAAATGTAGGAAAAACCCTAGAAGATATAACCATAGATAAATTTTTCCTGAATAGGCCTCCAGATGGCCAGGGGATGAGAGCAAGAATTGACAAATGGGACATCAAACTGAGTTTCAGAACAGCAAAGGCAAGAACCACCAGAACCAAGAGACAACCCACAGAACAAAAGAAAATCTTCATTGGCAACCCAACAAATAAAGTATTAATATCCAGAATACAATGGAATACACAATCAGAATACTGACTGAATCCAATGAGTAAATGGTCAAGAAAACCGAAAAGGCTGTTCTATAAGAAATACAAATGACTAATAGATACAGGAAATGTTCATCCAAGTGTCAGTGATACACGTTATTAATCCCAGCTACTTGGGAGGCTGGAAGCAGAGGACCAGGATTGGAAGTCAGCCCAGGCAGGAAAGTCTGTAAGACTCTTATCTCTAATTAACCACCAAGAAAAAAAAGCCAAGAAGAGGTGTGGGTCAGGTGGTAAAGTGCCAGTCTTGAGTGGAAAAGCTAAGGGTCAGTGCCCAGGCCCTGAGTTCAAGCCCCGGTACTGGCACAAAAACAAAAATAGTTCAACATCCTTAGATGTAAGAGAACAGTTAATCAAAACCACACTTTAGTCAAAGCGGCAACTGTCTAGAAAACAACAACAAATGGTGGAAAGGATATGGGGAAAGAGAATCCTTTATAAATTGTTGATGAGAATGTAAACTAGTACAGACTCTACAGAAATTAAGTTCAGAGGTTTCTCAAAAAGATGAAGACTATAGAGCAGATCTCCCTAATGACCCCACTATACCACTCTATCTGATGGACAGTGAATCAATACACCAGAAAGACACTTTTATATTCATGTTTATTGCAACTATTCACAATAGCCAAATGATGGAATCAATGGAGTTGCCCAAAAATAAATGGATAAAAAATATATACATATATGTAAGCATATTATGTTTAATATGTATTATATATATACATTATGAAATAGTACTCTGCCACAAAGTAAAATGAAATCAAGCTCAAAAAATAAGATACCATTTACAGACTTAGAAGATATAAATATTTATGCATATATGTGTGTACAAATCTGCCACAATGCTTTCCCTCTCCATCTTAGAAAAACTAGTTTGTGGAAGTGTGCTATTTGCAAATGCAGAACTAGCCAGACACAGGTGGCTCATGCCTGTCATCCTAGCTAGTCAGAAGCCTGAAATCTGAGGACCTTAGAAGCCAGAGGGGTCAGCTGGGCCAAGAAAAGTGCGTGAGACTCTATCTCTATTAACTGCCAAAAAGCCAAAACTGAAGCTATGGCTCAAATAGTAGAGTAGAAAAGCTCAGGGACAGTGGCTAGGCCCTGCGTTCAAGCCTCAGGATCAGCATACATGTACATACATACATGCACACGTGCACGCACAATCACACAGACATACAGGTGGCTCACACCTGTAATCCTAGATACTCAGAAGGCTAAGATCTAAGGAATACAGTTTGAAGATGCCCAGGCTGAAAAGTCCCTGTAAGACTCATTTCCAATTAACAACCTGAAAACCAGAAGTGACACTGTGGCTCAAAGTGGTAGAGCACTAAATATGAGCAAAAGAGCTCAGGGAAGTACCCAGGCCTGAGTTCAACACCTTTCCCCCCAAAAAAGCAGTAGACAATAAGAAGACAAAGAAGTAGAAAATATATTTTTTAAATTTACATGTCCATTGTCTGAAAGAATATTTTACTTATCCAATCAAATAGTAAACTTGATATGGTTTTATAATTCATCATATTTCCCATAGATAAATGTAAATTTTTAAATCTAAAATTAAGACATGCAAGAAGAAAAATACAAAATCCAAATATATTTGAATAGTATTTGTCTTGGAATTTCTTGGAGGTATGTTTATTATATCCATAAGGAATGGCACAACTGAAAATATAAATACGTAACCTATATCTATATTATTAACCTATTCATCTTTTGCTGAATATAATAAAAACTATCGGGGGGCTGGGAAGGTGGCTCAGTCAGTGGTAGAGCGCTTGTCTTGCATGCATGAGGTCCTGGGTTCGATTCCTCAGCGCCACATAAACAGAAAAAGCCAGAAGTGGTGCTGTGGCTCAAGTGGTAGAGTGCTAATCTTGAGCTGAAGAGCTGAGGGACAGCTGTCCAGGCCCAGTGTTCAGGCCCCATAACTTGCAAAAAATTAAAATTAAAAAAAAAACTATCAGGTAGGACCCAATTCCTCATACTTTAGCATTCTAGCAGCTTTTTATATGACTCTAAAAACAGTATGAAACTAGAGTTGTTTGTAGCACTTCTTCCATGCTCCTTATGTGTTCTTTCATTAGCAAAAAGCATACTGTTTCAATATAGCCCAGAAATATTACCAGATCTAAAAAAAAAAAAAAAAACAACTGGGTGGGAGGAAGAAGTGAAGGGATATTTAGTTCAATAACACTTGCCTGGCAAGTGCAAAGCCTTGATTCTGGTCCTCAGCTCTACAAAATATTATTAGTAGTAGTACTAATAATAACTGAAATGCTTCCTACTTTCAATTGGTTCAGACTTCAGACAAAGAATAGAGGTGAGCCTCAACAAAGTATCAGGTTTCTTACTATATGAGGAAGATGCGAAACAAGAGTGATACCCTTTTTAACAAGTGGTCACCAACCTTTATGCAAACAAAACTTCTAAAATAATGGTAAACTGCATTACATTAACACAAACACTATAAAGAAAAAATTCAATAAATAGCTGAATTATGTTCTTTGAAGAAATTTAACTTTATTAGGGATCTATTAGATAAAGCAGACAAAAGAAGCTTCAGAAGACTGAAGCTGAAGTGAAAGAAAGCTAATTCCTCATGATGGAAAGCACAATCATCTCATGGGAAATTGATTTTCCTCTCAAATAATAGTTTCTCTGGTATCATCCTGAAGAACCAGGACTGAGATAATAATTAACCAGAACATAGTCTGATTACAACTGCTTACCTCTTGCCATCTGCCCCAATATTTTCTCTATTTCAATCAAGAGTAGATGTTAGTACCCAGAAGACAGGCCAGAATGTTTGATGTCTATCTTCCCAATATGCCATGTTGACTAAAATCCTTTCTACCCTTATTTTTCCATTGTCTGTGATGACCAGACAATATTTTAGGACACCTTCTCCCCTAGAGCTGATCCTCTAGTCTAGAACTCTGGTTACAAATACAACTTTGTTTTCAACCTTCTCTTGTGAGTTTTAGTTAATTTTATCCATTTTTTAAAGCTCTCCCACCCACATGTAGTAAAGAAGAATGTGACTGATCAGAATATATTATAAACATGTGTGGAAATGTAACAATGAAATCCAACCCCCTCAGTATAACTAATGTAAGCAATTTTTTTTTAATACACATTTAAAAACACTAAAAACAAAAACCAACTGTTTCAGGTTTTCTCCATCAGAGTTCTTCATCTAAAGCACAAAACACAGAAAAGAGAATTTGAGCTATTTTTAAATTCTAGTGGTTGTATACAATTAATCATTCTAGAGGCATGGGAGAAGAAATTAATTTCATACAATAGATGACAGCAATACCAAGTTCCCAAGAACTGCTTAGGAATGAAAACTCTTAAGCTCCACTTAGACATACAGAATTAGAAACTCTGGAGGTGAGGCCTACCCATGTGAGTATGAATAACCCCTTGATTTGATACATGCTAAACTTGTTGGAGAACCTCTGGCTTAGACATAGGGTTCCATTTCCTCAAGGAATCATCAGATAAACTTTTAATTCACAACGGTTCTAAGGTATGTTACAAGCAACATATAATAAAAAACCAGGGAAATAACTGCTGGTAGACAATGCAGAACACCTGAAAATGCAAAGATCTTTTAGGCTCAATTATTGATTCTAGCACTCACTTGATATAATTTTATAATGAAGAATCCACAATATTAGTAAAATGCCTCATACTGAGGCATTAGTATGTGTTTAAAATACAAACTCCTTAAAAACTGGAATTGTATGTTTTTTGGGCTTTTTTGGTGCTGGTCCTGGGGTTTGAACTCAGGGCTTGGGCACTGTTTGTGAGCTTATCTGCTCAAAGCTAGTACTCTCTATCACTTAAGCCACTGCTCTACTTCTAGACTTTTGATGGCTAACTGGAGATAAAGTCTCACAAACCTGGGCTGTCTTCAAATCCTCAGTTCTCAGCCTCCTTCATAGTTAAGATTACAGACATGAGCCACTGGCACCTGGCTAGAAACTATATAGTTACAACTGTATAGTTACAACATATGTGACTTTATATATCTCTATTTCTCTGTATAATATTTATACAAATATTCAATAAAAATGTTCTTAACTAATATTAAAATAGATCTTAATATATCAGAAGAGATTCTATTCATTCCAGACTGTACATGAAGTGTATTTTCCTTATTAAAACAAGGTTAAATCAAAACCAGGACAAATTGGATCTTGCCCAATTCTACTCCAGAATTTTCCAATGGCTCCTGGGCATAAAGAAAATTCCCTGCAAAGACTAACATTTATCTCTTTACAGCCTGTTTTTTATAATCCAGCTGACTACTGAACTAATAGTTCCTGGAATACTCTTTCCAGCTCCCAAAGGAGTTGGCCTTTTGCTAGTAAACTACAGATAATAGTCTCCAGATTTGTTTGTCTGAGCTGCTTCGAACCTCAATTCTTGGATCTCAGCTTCCTGAGTAGCTAAGATTACAAACATGAGCCACCAATACTCAGCTATATTCACTTTTACACTACTGCTTACTACACTTACTGCAAATAAAATACTTTTATTGAACATGATTTACCTGTGTGTATTTCTAAGAGAAGTTTCCAACTTGAGAATATAACCCTGTTTATTTCCCGGTCAGCTTGTTAAAAAAAAAAGTAACACAGTAATCCAATGGGTTATAGAGAATACTTTCTGAGGCCTTCTGCAGATACACTTATTATTATACAAAAAACAAAATCAATTCTACTTTTTCAAAGAAAAGGAAAAAACATTGCACAAGAACTAGTTATTCTGAGAAGCCTTTTTTATCTTGGCCCTGGCTCCAGAGATCACATTCACCAAAAGAATGACTGATGAAAGAAGAATTAGAAAGAAGATGCTATGCTATTCAGCCCAATATGTCACCTCAGAACCACAAGACTGGCTGGATAGATAAATGAGCCTGTATTCCATAGAACACTGGGCCACCAACCTGGACATCCACTTCCAACTACTCACAGAAGGGAAATAGTCCATTTTTCCCCTTACTTGTGTGGCAATCGGTATAGAAAACAGGGCCTAAGAATGAGAGGCAATCAAGTCTTACTTTGCTACACCTCCTAATCTATTTGTGTGTGTGTGTGTGTGTGTCTGAGATAAGGTCTTGTTTTGATAAGGGATGAAATGGTTCTTCTACCTCAAGCCTCGAAAGTAGCTAGGACTATAGGAAGGTGCCAACATACATACTCCCCCCTAATTTATTTACATAACTCATCTTTTTTTAAATTTCTGAAGCAACTGAACATGATTCTTATTCCACAGCAAAGATGGTATAAAGTCAGAAGAAAATCTAGCAAAGTTTCTATAACCTAGATCAGAGAGATATTTTCAAGACAAAAACTTCAAAAGTCATAGAGAAAAATATAATAAATGATGACATGAAATGCCAAAACAGAACTTCACAGCTAATACCATAAACCAAGCCAAAAACAAAAGACTGAAAAGAAACATGTTTTCAAATGAAAGATTATACCTACAGGCTGGGAACTATGTTCAGTGGTACAGTGTTTGCCTTGCATGCATGAGGCCCTGGGTTCGATTCCTTAGTACCATATAAGCAGAAAAAGCTGGAAGTGGCACTGTGCTTAAGTGGTAGAGTGCTTGCCTTGAGCTGAAGAGCTGAGGTACAACGCCCAGGCTCAGAGTTCAGGCTCCACTACCAACACACACACACACACACACACACGCACACGCACGCATGCACGCACGCACGCACGCACGCACACACGCACACGCGCCTAGAGCATCACAACTGGCAAGGGAAATAAATCCAACAGAAAAAAAAACTGAGGGAAGATATGAATAAATATTCAAAGCACTAAAAACCAAAATGAAAAATAAATACTTCCAAGATGCTTACCCTTGCTAGCTGACAATGCATATAATCCTAGCTACTGAGGAGGCTGAGAACTAGAGTAATCAAGGCCAGCCAGGGCAAACCATTTGAGACCAAATCTCAACCAACAGCTAGGTTTGGTAATGCATGCCAGTCAAACAAGCTATACAAAAGGCATAAATAGGAGATCATGGTTCCACACCAGGCTGGGCAAAAAGTGAGACCCTATTTAGAAAGGAAGCAGAGCAAAAAGTACTGAAGAAACAGCTCAAGTTGCAGATTACCTGCCTAGCAACTGTGAAGCCTATTGAAAAAAAAAAAAGAAAAAAAAAAGCACAGCCTCAGAAGTAGTTAGGGAAATGCAGAACTAAGCACCTTAACAATTGCGGGGGGGGGGGGTGTTTCTCTCCTTTCATTTGCTTGTCAAGGAAAAACATTCAGTGATGGTCGACCTGTTCAGGAATAATCATTTTCAGATATTAATGGTAACTATAAGAACTATGTCAGTAGTACTCAAATTATGTACTCAAATTGAGTGGGTGTATACTTTATATACCCTTTATACTTTGTATATACTTTATATTATGTATAAAGACATGAACATTTCAAAGTAGATAGCTAGAGATTAGTTTGGTGTCCAAATGAACACAATATGATTTCAGTTATGTATTGCTCCAGAATAAGCTATTCTAAACTTCAAGTTTTAAAACAATATTACTTCTTACAACTCTGTAAGATGACTTAAAGTTTCCCTGCTGATTTTATTTATGGTTCTTCTGCACATATATACAGCCAAAGTATCCGCTGATCTAGGAGGTCCACAATAACTGACTTTAGAGTTTCCTGGATAATTGTCAGAGGAGTGTGTTGGTTCTCCTATAATGGGCGTCTTGTTCTCCTATAGGTTAGACACACTTACTGTAGGAAAGCACTCTTAGAACAGTACTAAGGATTTGGTTCCAGAGCTTACGCATTACTTCTACCATTTGGACAAAATAAACATAGAGACCCAAGAGATAAATAGATTTTACTTCTTGGTAGAAACAGCAGCACAGACACACTGAAGAAAGGACTGCACACTAGGATAGAAGAAATTTATATAATCGCTAAATACTACCAGGTAAGTAGAGGTTATATGTCTGGATAGAAAAATGTATACTCTCTCTCCTCTCTCTCTCTCTCTTTCTCTGAAAGGAATTGCTATACAGAATGAGTTATGTACTCATGTGGAAAGTTTTTAAAGATATGTTAAGTAAAACCAAATTGTAGTTAACGTTACCGTTCATGTGAGGGAAATCACATATATATGTTATCATATACATTTATGATCGTAAATCCTTAGGATATACCTAGAAGTAAACTACCGTAACATGGAAAATAATGTTTGCTGAGAATGTAGGGTGATGAGGCCAAGTGAGTAACGCTAGTAGTGTTTTTGACCAAATAGCGTACAGTTGAAGACGATGAGTATTTTGAGGAACGGGGAAATGCACAGACCTAGCAGTCAATGATGCAGAGTGGCACAAGGGCAGATGAAGGTAGAAGATGGTCCGTATGGCATAAAACATTAAGAAAGTAAGTAAAACAACTGGCCAATGTCTATTTAGGCTAATGTCTAAAATTTAGTTTCCTGCTGAAAGAGAAACTATTTATATACATGGAAAGGCAGAGAGTTAAAATGACTTCTGGTTATTGGGCTGGAACTACAGAAACAAACATGATTTTATAATGAAAACATTCAGCTCTAGAAACAATCCCATATGTAGCACTATGTGTGTAATACATATGTACGCATACAAATCACACACACATATATCTTAATTTTGTTCACTAAGAAGGCTTGGAAGCAATGATGTCCCAGTAGTAATGAGAAAACTAAATCTCAAATCTTTCTTTTTAAAGACCAACTTCCACAAAAATGAAAAACAAAACATTTTCTTGGAGAAGTGGTTGATTTCAGGGCTAGACAAGCAAAGCACAAGATGATCCAGGAACAGCTTATTCTGCCAAAAGGTCATAAGGAAATGTGCAATGAATGAGATAAAAGCATGATAAATGGGCATAGAAACCAGCTTAAAGGGGCTCCCTCTGGCTAAATTGGGACAACTTAAATAGCAAAATAAATGATAATGGTACTAAAGCACAATGCATCACATAAAGTCAAAATCCATGAGTCTTTACTCATTTAACAAATAAGGAGAAAAGTACCTATCAATAAAATAATGTGGAAGGAATAATAGAAACAAGTATCATCTGGCAATCACAGTAGTAATTAATTAAGTCATCAATGACACTAACTGAAGCTAGAGCATGAAGGTTTGGTAAGAATCTAAGTATGGGCACAATTTAGGAAAATGCTTCCAGAAAACAATAAACAAAGGGACATAAATATGGCCTTGTGAATTAACATTACTATTAGGGATAGAATTTAACACTGTATGTCTCAGAATGCAATGCACTGAAAAGAGCACAGTGCCTTTTCTGTGGAATACCTGCCCTGAAAGCATTATCTGTCTAGAGTCACGAGGAAATACTACATAGATTTAAGGTTAAAAAAGTAATCGAGAGCAAAAAAAAAAAAAGTAATCTAGAGCAGAGATATATAAATAAGTTCTTTGTACTATTCTGATGTTTTTTTGTGCGTGAAGATGAAATTATTTCAAAATTATTTTTGAAAGTTCAAATAAATATGTGATAATGGAACAAATAATCACCTATTGTTTGAAGCCAGCAAACAGAATAAAACCCTAGTTTTGTATATTTACATACCTCTTCTTACCATACTCTGAGTAGATACATAAACAAGGAAGGCAATTCTTTTATACCTTTTGGAGAGCTAAGAACATTACATGAAAGCCGGGCGCTGGTGGCTCATGCCTGTAATCCTAGCTACTCAGGAGGCTGAGATCTGAGGATCGAGGTTCAAAGCCAGCCGGGGCAGGAACGTCCATGAGACTCTTATCTCCAATAAACCACTCAGAAAAGTGGAAGTGGCACTGTGGCTTAAGTGGTAGGTAGAGTGTTCACACCTTGAGCTGAAGAGCTAAAGGAAAGCACCCAGGCTCAGAGTTCAAGCCCCATGACTGACAAAAAAAAAAAAAAATTACATGAAGTTTTCATCCATGAGTTATAAGTGAGTACTTCATAGATCAATGAAGAAAGACATCTTGACTTGCTCAAGATGTAGTCCCAGTACTTAACAGACTTGTCATTTTGTCCATCTTATAATCCTGAAAAGAAATTCTACTCGCCCCTCAAAATCGTTCTAATCAGGAAAATACAATAACTTAATTTCAGTATTTTACCACCACCCATAAGGGAAGAGTTTTGCTTGCCAACTTAAAATATAGGCTAGTCTGAGACAGAAAAATATCAAGTGAAGCTAGCCATGGTGGTGCCTACAACTGCCATTACATGAGACAGTAAGATAAGAGAATTGCTGGCCAGCCCATGAATTCTAAAACAAAATAAAGGGTTGCAGCATGGCTAAAACAACATATTAAAAGGATTGGGTGAGACTCAGTGGTAAAATGCATGTCTGACATAACAGAAGATCTGTGTTTAATCACTCATAAATCAAGTACCACTACTGCTTTCAAGAAGTAATTATCGGGGCTGGGAAGGTGGCTCAGTGGTAGAGCGCTTGCCTTGCATGCCTGAGGCCCTGGGTTCAATTCCTCAGCACCACATAAGCAAAAAGAGAAAAGCCGGAAGTGGTGCTGTAGCTCAAGTGGTAGAGCGCTAGCCTTGAGCTAAAGAGCTGAGGGACAGCGCCCAGGCCCAGAGTTCAGGCCCCACGACTGGACCCAAAAAAAAAAAAAAGAAGTAATTATCTACTCTATAATCCTGTAACTAAATGCAAAAGGCATTAGCCTAAAGCACAGCAAACTATTAACAACAACAACAAACAAACAAAAAGAATAAAATTTAGCATGTAAAGACTTTGGATTTTGACAAAATCCACCATACTTTTATGATAAAAGTTCTAGTAAAGCAAGGAATAGAGGAAGCATATCTCAACATAATAGGGGCTTTTTATAACAAACGAACAGCCAACATCATACTGGTGAAAAACTAAAACCATTTCCTCTAAAATCAGAAATAAGACAAAGATGTCCATTCTCTCCACTATTTTTTTCAATATAGTACTAGAATTCCTAGTCAGAGCAATAAGGCAAGACAAAGACATAATGGAATCCAAGTAGAGAAGGAAGAAATCAAACTATCCCTGTTTCCAGATGATATAATTCTATACATCTAAAGAACCCTAGAGACTATACCCTCAAGCTCCTAGGGCTGATAAATAACTTAACAAAGGAGGATATAAAATCAACCCATGAATATCAGTGGCTTTTCTGTATACCAACAAGAAGATAGGGAAAGCAAGAAAGCCTTAAAAAATAAAATATCTAGGAATAAACCAAAACAAGAAAATGAAGGCCCTCTATAATGAAAACTATAAAACCTTGAAGGAAAAAATTGAAGACATTAGGAAGTAGAAAAACTGCCTATGTTCTAGAATGTGAAGATTTAATACCATGAAAATGGTCATACTTCCAAAGGCAATCTACAAATTTGAAGCTATATCCATCAAAATCCCAATGTCATTCTTCATAGAGTTAAAGAAAACAACCAAAAATTCATATGGAACCATAAAAAACCCTGGATTGCCAAAGCAATCCTGGGGGGGGGGGATAGAATAGTAATAATAATACTGTAGGCATCACAATTCCAGATTTATTACAGACTTCGAGTAACAAAAATAGCTTGGTACTGGAACAAAAATAGGCCTGAAGACCAATGAAATAGACTACAAGACCTAGAAATAAACCTATATACCAATAGTCATCTGATATTTGATGAGAGCCAAAAATATATGTTGGAAAAAAACAGCCTTCTCAACAAATGGTGTTGGGAAATTGGACATCCATATGCAGAATACTGAAAATGTATCCTTATCACCTTGTGCTAATATTATTTCAAAATGGGTTGAAGATTTCAATGTAAGACCTGAAACCTTGAAACTACTTCAGGAAGGAGTAAGAGAAACAGAAATTATTTGGCATAGGCTGAACTTCCCGAGAATTCCAGCTCAACAAATGGGTATGGAATTCATCAAGGTAAAAGTTTCTGCACAGCAAAGAACATAGTTACTAAGCTAAAAAGACTACAGAATAGGTTATCTTTCCCAGCTTTCAATGCAACAAAGGCCTAAGTATCCAGAATATACAAGGAGATAAAGAAACTAAACCCTTAACAAATCAATAAACAATAGATTTGAGCAAAGGAGCTAAATAGAGACTTCTCAGAAGTAGTAAAAATGGCCAATAATACAAGAAGAAATGCTCAACATCTCTTATCATAAACAACAACAAGAATCCATCTCACCCAGTAAGAATGGCCATCATCAAGAACACAAACAAACATTGTTGCTGGTAGTGGTAGGGATGCGAGGAAAATAAACCCTATTACATTGTTGTTGGGAATGTAAATTAGTGCAGCCACTATGGAAGGCAATCTGGATACTCCTTAAAAATCTATAAATATAAAACTACAGATTTTTAAAAATAAAACTACTCTATACTCCATCAATACCACTCTTAGGCAATTATCCAAAAGATTACAAGTCAGGATACAATAAAGACACTTGCATCCATGTTTTATTACACTATTCACCATAGCCAAGTTATAAAAACAGACCAGATATCCTACAATGGATGAATCAAGAAAATGTGGTGTAAGGTTTAATATATGTACATCTGAAACACCATAGGGCAGCTTCTTGCAACTAATACATACTGAAAACAAATGTAAGGAAACTGAGGCAGGCATCATTGAGGGTAGTAGTGCCACTGGCAGGAAGGAAAGCTAAGGAAGATGAAAGAGGATGAATATGGTAGAAAATTTGTTTATATATATATGAAAATAGAACAATAAGTTTGTAATACTAGCTACTCAAGAAGGTGAGATCTAAGGATCGGTTCAAAGCCAGTCAAGGAATAAAAGTGTGTGAAACTCTCATCTTTAATTGACCATCACAAGCCAGAAGTGGAATTGCGACTCAAGTGGTAGAGTGCTAGCCTTGGATGAAAAAGCTAAGAGACAAAACCTAGGCCCTGAGTCCAAGCTCCAGTACTCATACTGAATTAATCAATAATAATAAATAAAAACAATGAAACCTACTGAAAATGTCTGGGAACTGGGGAGTAGGATAAAAGGCAGTGATAGAGGAGGGGAGTTGATACAATGTATTCATGTTTGGAATTGTTACAAAGGAACCCTTGCTTGCTTATAAAGAAAAAAATTCCTCACCTTTTCTAGTATGTTACAGAATGAAATAAAATTCAGTCATAAATTTAAATGAAAACAAAAGACTTCTTAGGACTACTCTTAAAATTAAATGTAATAACATATAATGCTCAGCGTGACTAGCGCAAATTAAGCACTTCATATTGCATTTATGGTGCTTATCTTTCTTGAAGCGCTTCAAATCAACCTTGTAAAAAGATCAAACAGTTTTTGTTGTTGGGGTTGGTAGGGTATATGTTTGGCTTGATTTCTGGTAGTTTGGGGATTTTGTTGAACTCAAGACTGCATTTGCTTGACAGGCACTTTTATCACTTAAACCATGCCAAAGACCTTTATTGCTTGGAAAGCGGCTCAAGCTTTTTGCTTGAGGCTGGCCTTGGACTGTGATTTTCCTACCTATGCCTCCTAAGCCACCAGGCTGGCCCAAGGGTTTTAAAATCTATTTGAGAAATCTAAAAAGGCAGATGGGAAGAAGCATAATTGAATATCTAGACTGGTAAATTTAATGAAAAGGAAATATTTTTGTTGTTGTTGTTGATCATGGGGCTTGAACTCTGGACCTGGGCACTGTCCCTAAACTCTTCAACCCAAGGCTAACACTCTACCACTTGAGCCACAGCACAACTTCTGGCTTTTTCTGCATATGTGGTGCTGAGGAATTGAACCCAAGGCCTTATGCATGCAAGGCAAGCACTCTACCACTGAGCCACCTTCCCAGCCCAAGAAAGGAAATCGTAATATATATATTTATCTTGTAGGTCTACAAAGTAACTGAGCTTCCACAAAGATACTCCATAAAGGCTTTTTTAAAAAACAAAACAAAATGATCATGAAAGTTATTCACTTAAAACTATTACCTACAAGAAAATTGAAAATACACATTTCACTTTCACAAGTTAGAAAATATACACAGAAAAGGAAGACGACAACCAAAGCGGGCACTACCACAGGAGTACTAGTGACTTTCAAAACTTACTTCCCATGTCTCAGCAGCCACCTGTTACAGCCCTCGTTTGGAACTTGGTCTGTAAGACTTCAGAACCCTTTCATTTCATAAATTCAAAATCTTCAGAGCTGTCCGTATAGGAACAAATAGAAAATATGGTCCTCCCTGCCCCAAGAATAAGGTGAATCAATGGACTTATTTTTTTCTTTTTAAAAATTTCTCCAAGTTATTGCCTATCAGCTTATTGCAACATCTCAATCTTGTGGTTCGGAAGCTGATCAATTTTATAGAAAACAAAAGCCACACCCTAATAATTTGCTCAACTCTGCACAGTGCTTGGCATCTGTGCCAAGTACATTTCCAAAGAGGCAGAGAGAGCTACATATATCATGTAAGATTATAGATCAAATAACAGTACAAAACCAACTGCCCAAAAGTTGTTTTGATGGGAGGGGGCATGGAGATGGGGGTATTAGCATTAAACACATCTATCTTTCTTATTAAGTGTTTATCACACAGTGCAATTCATCAAGGCTACCAGACTACATTACAGAGTAATTTACAAAATAATAATGAACCTACAAAATACAGAATAATTTTCTTAAATTACAATTTGTTTTCTATGATGCCTTGAAAAGAAGTTATATGCATGAAGGCATATCGCAGCTATTGTCCAATCATTGGCAGCATTAAAATTATATTTTAATCGAATTTCTGGGAAGTTCTGGAGCAGTAGTTTAAAAAGCAACCCAAATTTTAATGGGGGGAAATATCTAGTCAAAAACCTGAAAATACACATTGGAGATATTTGCAGTTAATTTAAAAAAAAACTAAGAAGAAAAAATTGTATCTGAAATTAAAGATTTAAAATAGTGTAAAATGTAATGTGACACAGGTTTTAAAACTCACTTTAAAGTATTTTTAAGCTCTATGTTTCCACTAACAAAGCAAAAGATTCGAGACAAGGATCGTCATATAGACACAGACACACACACACACACACACACACACACACACTTGTAAATTAAGAACCAACTGTAAATTAGAACACTAAAAATCATCTAAAGGTAGCTAAAACAGACTGTTTGAAATACCAGACTTGTTCTCACATTCAATTGTCAGATATATTGGTAACGCTTTTCGGGCATGGGTATTCTTTTCAACACAAGATTGTTCAATATGCCATTCCGTGTGAACCAAGCTTACAGACTAAGATCTCCTCAGAAGAGGCTTAATTACAGCTCTACCTACAATTTCCTTCTACTCAAAGAGCAACATACAGAAAATAGTTCGTTCCCATAGGGAGAAGAATGAAGGTACAGGGAGTGCCCATTCTTTTGTTTTGGTGGCAGAAGCAGCAAAAATAAAGGTTCACTGGAGCCACCTGCACCTATCCCCACCCATTACAGCCCTGCAGAACACCTTAGCCCACCCGTTCCCCTACGCTTAGATCGTGAGATCCGTGGAACCCGGGGCTTTCCACATCTCAAAGATGGTCCGGGAAGGCTGTGCGCTCTAGGGTCTTGAGAAAAACGAGGGAGGGCACAAATCCATTTCCAGTATAGCTAGGGCGGATGGGACGCGCCCTGGAAACCCAGGCGGCTTCCAGGAGCAGAGCCCTGAGGGGCAGACGGAGGATCGTGCCTAAGCACAGACGGAGACAGAGCGACCGGGCCAGACAGACAGACACGGGAGGGCGTGAACCAGGCAGCCTTGAACTCGGACCTCAAAATGCACTGAGACAGCCCCATCCACCCGTACCGCGCAGCTGAGACTTACGGTGACTTCTTCAGCCGAGGGCAAGGGTCGGGGGGACCCCGCCGGTCTGCAGTTCCGCCTCTCCCCCGAGCCGGTGACCTCAGGTTCCCTCCCCGCCCCACCCACCCTGACGGACGCCCCTTCCTCGCCGGTCCGGGTTGCACGGACGGCCCGTGCGGAGGCTGCAGGCTGGGGGCCGAGGGCGCGCACGAGAGGCCCGTGCGAAGCCCGGCGCGAGGCGAAGACGCGTGGCGAGGCTCAGAACCGGCGGGCGCCCCCCATCCTTCGCGGGCCGTCGCACCGCCTTTCTCCGGGGAGGGGAAGAGGGGGCGGTGGCTCTAGCCTCCGCCTCGCGGTCAAGTCCAGCTCATGCTCGAGCCCGGCGCGCGCACGCGCGCGCGCAGCCCCGCCGCCCTCCTCCCCTCCCCTGCCTCGGACTGTGTCGCGGACGCTCCCGCCGCCACCACCGTCTGCGAGGAGCTCGTCCAAGACCCTACTGGAGCAGCACCGCAGACGAACAGCGGCGCGGAACCCAGGCGCCTAGGCTCCTGACCCGGAAGCTCTTCCGCCGCCAACCACGGGGCTGCCGGGGGAGGAGATGAACCGGAAGCGATTTCCTTTCCCGGGTAGCGGTGGGATGGAAAGTGAAGGCCTTTGGAGAGGCGAGACCTCTTAGCTTTGGAGAAGGTGAAGGCTGACTGTTGCTGAGACGGGAGGAAGGGCGAGGAAAGGAAAAGAAAAACATTATAAAGAGTTGGTGTGCGAGAGGGTCTCCAGCTCCAGAGAGCCGCGCTTTCGGGGCGCGGAGTCGGCGGCGCCGCACGCCGGGCGGCTTGTGGCGGCGACCTAGGGTCTTCCTGCCACAGGAAGTCGGGCCGGGCCGTGGCCCCGGAAAGAAGGGAAGGGGGAGTGAGGAAACTGAGGTGCCCCCCCCCCCCGAGCTGAATGTAGCGGCCTGGGAGACGGCCGGCCGCCCGCTGGGCTGAGACCGCTGTTTCCTTGACGGAAACGAGGAGGAGCAGTATCCAGCGACCGAACGCCGAAGGGGGAGACTGGATCCTCTCCGCATCTAGTTTCTCCAGGCAAGGAGTTTACTTTGTTTCACATAGAACCCCCCCCCCCCCCGCCTCCCGCATCACCTCTTTCTTGGGTGGGAACTCTGTAGCCAAGAAGCTGGTAATTTGCCCGGCAGTGGACATTGATGGGTGGTGCCCCTGGAGAACTCCTCCCAGGTTGACTAGTGTTGTCCTTGCGGGGAAACCGATTCCCAGCTCGTTCTGGACCACGTCCCCTTCTACATTTTTTCCCCTCTCCTCCTTTAAGAACCTCTTTGCTTCGCTTTTTCTCCACGGTGTTGTTTAGCTGCACCAAAAGCCTTTTGTCTTGCTATTCCAACTCGGGAGTCCCGCGCAGCTCCTTTCCCACTCTTAAAAAACATCTCACGTACTAAATGGACTTTACCCTGCCCGCGGGCACTAAAATGGCATCTGTTCATTCACTTTCCCCAAAAGCACCCCAACACTTCCAGGTGATCCCAGATTGATTCCATTCCCAGTTGAGAATCGTTTCCACCGGTTTATTTTTAAAGCCTCATTTCTTAAGCAGCTTATTACCATATATGCCTGAGTATTTTCTCCCAGAGAGGAAGCCATATGACCGAATGCTACATATTTTCCGAGTACAGACATTTGAACTCTTATTAAACGCTTATTGTAGACATTTCGACCTCTAGCTATATCATTTTTTTAGCCCATTTCACTTTTTCCTATGCATTTATGTTTCTGCCTTTAACAGCCTTTCCTTTATAAGTTATTTTTGGGTTTTGTTCCAGTTTAAGCCTTTGTTTTATTCGTTCATTTCAATGCTAGTAAAGTGTGACCATTTATTGAAAAATCCCCCCTTTTTTTTTTGTCGGTCGTGGGGCCTGAACTCTTGGCCTGGGCGCTGTCCCTCAAGCTCTTCAGCTCAATGCTAGCACTCTACCACTTGAGCCATAGCACTACTTCCGTCTTTTTCTGTTTATATGGTTCTGAGGAATCGAACCCAGGGCCTCATGCATGCAAGGCAAGCACTCTACCACTGAGGCACCTTCCCAGCCCCATTGAAAATCAATTTTAAAAATCATTTGGGAGTGAGGTGTGTGACTCAAGTGGTAAGAGTGCCATCCTTGAACAAAATAATGATAGAATTCATTTGAGAGTAATTATTTTAATTGAATTCATTTTTTAATGAGCATTAACAACTTTGTTAATAGATGTTTTAGCAAGAAACAGCAAAACACTAATTGATTTGCTTTAAATTCTGTTTAGGAAGCCAAGAATTTCTCAGTTTTTGTTTTAGGTTCTTTGTAGAGAACGTATCTATAATTGTGCCATTATACACATACAGTGTTTGCCTACAACAGTATCCTTTTTTAGAAGGCTTTCAGTATTTAAGGAGGCATCCACATGTCTCATAATTTGTACTTTCTTTATGTTTAAGTCATTGTTAATCTGAGGTGAAAGCAGTAGCTAAAATATATATTCTGACTGTGGTGTAGATTTTTTAAATTATGGGAAAAAAAGGAATTGAAAAAATTCCTTGAGATGTAGAACAACAATGAATAAGTTCCTCAGTACATTAAACAAAATGAAATACCTTCATCCTAAAGTTTCACTATACTTTTTCTAATGAAATACTTGCAGTTTCTTTGTATTTAAGTCATTGAAAGTTTTTAGAATTTGAAAGCCTTCAGTTACTCAACTAGTCTATACTTAATTCTCATAGTTATTTAAAATTCCAGAAGTTACTGGATTTTAAATGGATTTCACTTTAATAAAATATACTTTAAAACTACTGTCTAAGTGAATAAAAGATGCTAGAATCTCATCAGTTACAGTTGAGAAAACAACTGCATTATTCAAAACTATTATTCAAGTATTATTAAAAACCCTATCTAGAAAATAGTCTCTTTTGTTTCTATCCTGAGAGTTGGTGTTGTAAGGAACTTGTTAAATATTAACAGACCATTTTTAATGACCAATAAGATTTAAAAGAATTGAGCTAGGAAAGAATTTTTTTTATATTCTTTTAGAAATTACTGGTATATACCTGAGGAGAACCTTTAAAAACAATATGATAAAGGGATAGTTTTTAGACTAGCCACAAAATATTAAAACTCAGAATATTAAACAATCAAGAATGTAGTTAAAATTCAATTATTTGTTAGAAATTATACACTGGAAATTTAAAATTAGTTTAGGGGAAGAATACACAGTGGGTATATTTGGAAGGAAAAGTGAATTATCTATGGATTGGACTTTTCAAATTAACAATTCTGGGGAGTTTGATTCAGAGACTCATCTTTTGTAGACAGGTACTCTTTCAATTGAGTCACACGTCAAGTCTAGAAATGATTTTTAAATCATCATCAGAAAGGTTTTTATCAGCTGACCAAAAGTTTTTGATAGGCACTAACAAAGACAATTATAAACTATGTTAGCTGATATCTATGTTCAAAATTAGACATCCATATGTCTAAACTTACCAATATAACATTCACTTGTGTTACACAAGGAAAATATGCATTATTTCTAATAACTTTTTCAAGTAACGATAAGATTTTATAATCTTTTCAATTTTTAAGTCCCAAAGTCAGATTTTACAGTACAGAGCACTTGTGAAAATATGAATTTTACATGTAAGAAGAGATTAAAGGAAAATCTCAGATTTTAAGCTAATATTTGTAATAGTTCAATGTTGAAAATACTCTCTGGCTTGCCTTTTAGGTATTGTATAAGACATTAAAATATCATTGGCTGAGTGCCAATGGCTCATGCCTGTATTTCTAACTAATAATAATGCTGAAATATGAGAATAGTGGGTTGAAGCCAGACCAGACTGGAAAATATGTGACACTCATATCTCCACTAAACTATCAAAAAAGCCAGAAGTGGAACTGTGGCTCAAAGTGGTAAAGTGCTAGTCTTGAGCAAAAGCAGCTCAGGGACAGCACCCAGCCAGGCGTGGAGCTTAATCCCCAGGACTGGCACGAAACTAAAAAAAAAATATGTTTTAAATCATTTTATTTTAATTGTTTTTCAAAGGATTATATGGAAGTAAAGGTTATCAGATTAAGATGAAAAAAAGTACTATTAAAGTTGTTTGTTTTTTTTTACTTAGCCACCAATTGTATTATTTAATCTCCCAAGGAACATTTTGTCTTAAAAAGCAATGGGAAATCCAGAAAACATAGAAGATGCATATGTTGCTGTTATTCGCCCAAAGAATGCTGCCAGTCTCAACTCTCGGGAATACAGAGCTAAGTCCTATGAAGTGAGAACATAGACTTTCTATTTGCTTTCTAATATTAAATATCATTCTACACTACCATTTACATATAGCCCTTATAATGCTGTATTCTAATATTGATAAGCTGGTTAGCCACATTTTCACCCATTGCTATCCTTTTTTTCTGCTGCATATCTTTTGACTATTTGCTGTTTGACATTGTGGTTTATTAGATTATGACAAATTATTAGATTATGAAAGATTTTTACAGTTTATGCACTTAGATTTTTGTATAACAGAATAATTCTCAAAAATTAAAAGCTATTGGAAAAAAACAGTACTGAAAAAATTTAATACAAATATTAATCTTAGCTATGCTTAAATTATTTTTGACAACTCATTTTAAAGTAAGTTTAGGAAATCAAGTTATATTTATCTGAGTCTTGAATTACATATATTAGTAACCATGGAATTATATCCATTATATGCAATGGATTTTAAGCTGTATGAAATCCTTATAACCTAATTTCTCTAGCATTTTATTTAAATTGCTCTGGTTTACTGCATTAATACTCTTCTGGAGAATATTTTTAAACTGCCAGTACTAGGAACCTCCCCAAACATTCTGACTTAATTGGTGTAGAGATGGGGCTGAGTATTATTTTAAAACCTTTTAAGTTATTCTAATATGCAGCTAATTATAAGAAGGCTGTCAGCTGATCATAGTATTATACTTCAAATGCATTTTATTTTAAACTTCTTTAATGTTATACTTCTCATCTAAGATTTTATTGCATGAAGTTCCTATTGAAGGACAGAAGAAAAAGAGAAAGAAAGTTTTGTTGGAAACAAAACTTCAAGCCAACAGTGAAATAACACAAGGCATATTGGATTATGTAGTAGAAACCACCAAACCAATTTCTCCAGCAAACCAGGGTATCAGAGGTAGGAAAATTTCCTTTATTTTTCTTCTTTCCCTTTTTTTTCTTTTGTCAATACATCGCTTTAAATACATGTGAGGAAGCTGGGCTCTGGTGGCTCATGCCTATAATTCTAGCTACTCAGGAAGCTGAGATCTGAGGATCACAGTTCAAAGCCAGCCCGGGCAGGAAAGTCCATGAGACTCTTATCTCCAATAAACCACTAGAAAATGGGAACTGGTGCTGTGACTCAAGCAGTAGAGCGCTAGCCTTGAGCTGAAGACCGCAGGGATAGCGCCCAAGCCCAGAGTTTCAGGCCCCACAACCAAAAAAAAAAAATACATGTAAAGAAAGGTATTTTTAAATCTTAAGGTCAATTTCTGGGGCTGGGAAGGTGGCTCAGTGGTATACTGCTTGTTTCAAATGCATGAGCTGGGTTCAATTCCTCAGCACCACATAAATAGATAAAGCCAGAAGTGGCACTGTGGCTAAGTAGTATAGCACTAATCTTGAGCTGAAGAGCTCAGGGACAGTGCACAGGCCCAGAGTTCAAATCCCACAATGGACAAAAAAAAAAAAAGAAAAGGTCGATTTCCTTTTAGGTTACTTTATATTTTTGAAAGTTGCCAAAAGACTCAGAACATTTCTAAGCTACAGTCAAAGCTCTATTATTGAAAAAAGTAACTTGATTACAGTATTTTCGTATTTATTTTATTATAGTATTTATTAACACATATTAAGTATGTAAAATAATACGTTTGGTTATATTCTTGTCTCAACAAAATAAATGAAAGTTAATTTTTTTTAATCGTTGCTGATTTTTTGTTAATGATTAGGAAAACGAGTGGTACTAATGAAGAGATTTCCTTTAGATGGAGAGAAGATGGGCAGAGAAGCAGCATTATTTATAGTTCCATCAGTTGTCAAAGGTAAAGTCTAAATTTTTTTTGTGAGTTTTTATGTACATAAGATGTAATTGAAAGTCTATTGGGGAACTTAGAAATTTGCATTTATAGTTACTATACTAGTATTGTAAAATACATGGTTTTACTTTAATAGAAGAGTTTGTTACTTATTCAAAATATTTGTTTTACTGTAATTTGTAGGCATGTTAGCTGAACAGAAATGTTTTCATTTTAAATCAGGATGCAGAAATGAGGGAGAAAATAATTGTTGAAATTTAAAATATTCAGGTTTTCTTAAAAGACTTGTCAAAGGATGTGCTATAGATAGAACAGAAATAAATACTTAAGTATTCTAGAAAAACAACATTATGACTAAAGCCTATGTTAGATTGGAGAGGAGAAAATGTCAATAGTTTCTAAAGCCTCCCAGCCAGTAGTTTGGTTGGCAATTCTTATTGACCATAGATCTACTATGAAAGTCTAATTTGAACTTTGGGCATCCTTAAAAATAGAAAACATTTGGTGTTTCAGTGCAGACCTTATGGCTCATTTTGTGACTTTGCAAGACAGGTGCCAGTGGCTCATGCCTGTAATCCTAGTTAGTCAGGAGGCTGAGATCTGAGGATCACAATTCAAGGTCAGTTTAGGCAGGAAAGTGCATAAGACTCTTATCTCCAATTAACCAGCCAAAACAGCTGAAAGTAGCACTGTGGCTCAAGTAGCAGTGCAACAATCTTGAGCAAATAAGCTAAGGGACAGTGTGCAGGCTATGAGCTCAAACCCCAGTACTGGCACAAAAAAAAAAAATGACGTTGTACAAATTATTCCTTAGTTTACTCTTCGTTTGTAAAATAGAAATAATATTGCTATCTACCCATACTTTATTGATATTCAGGAAGGATTTATTGAGGTGTTGAATGTCAAATCACTAAAATCTAAACATTACTTGCCTCAGGTAAGATGAAATGTTAATGACCCACCACAGATATTCCATTGACCTGCTGTATCACAGTACTTGTATTTAACTAGACAGTATTTAATTAGCCAGCTCTGGATTCCAAATACATTTTCCCAAGTATTCTCAAATTAAAGGTTGAACATTTTAAATAGTGGTGGAAATATTATTATGTTTTACAACATGGTTGAAGAAGAGAAAGCAAGATGTCTGTGTGGGTGCAGGGGTGTGTGTGTGCGCATGCACTAGTCCTCAGGCTTGAACTCAGGACCTGTGTGCTGTCCCTGAGCTGTTTTGCTGAAGGGGAGTGTTCTAACCACTTGAACCACAGCTCCACTTTTGGCATTTGTTTTTTCCTGTACAGGCTGGTTTCATACCTGGATCCTAAGATCTCAGCCTCCTGAGTAGTAGAATTATAGGCATAAGCCACAAGCACCTGGCTCTACAAGATTTTTTTTTTTCTTTTTTTTTTGGGTCCGGTCGTGGGGCCTGAACTCCGGGCCTGGGTGCTGTCCCTCAGCTCTTTAGCTCAAGGCTAGCGCTCTACCACTTGAGTCACAGCGCCACTTCCGGGTTTTTTCTTTTTCACTTATGTGGTGCTGAGGAATCGAACCCAGGGCCTCAGGCATGCAAGGCAAGCGCTCTACCACTGAGCCAACTTCCCAGCCCTACAAGATTTGTTTTTTAAACTTTGCATTTTTAAATGAAAATGTTGTTATGAGCTTTTTATATGTTGGCATCATTCTTCACTTTTTCTTTTTCAGATAATACTAAGTATACATACACACCGGGATGCCCAATTTTTTACTGCTTACAAGATATTATGAGAGTGTGTAGTGAGTCCAGTACTCACTTTGCAACACTTACAGCAAGGATGCTAATAGCCTTGGACAAGTAAGAATTACTATTATTTTTTTATTCATCAGATATATCTTCAGAGGGAGGATTAGTTTGATAGACATTTTTAGAAGAAAGTAATGAAAATTCATACTTTACTGACAAATGGTATGTTTTTCAATTATATAAAAATGGAAAACCCTAAGAGAGACCTGTCTGGTCAACTTATATCATGTTAACTCTGTCCTTTAAGAGTAACAAGAGTAACAACACTGCCCAGGCTTACAAATTAAGATTCTTCTGTTATAAATCTAGTTTAAGTACTCTTCTCAGTGATAAGTCACTTAACCTCTCTTGCCTTTATTTTTCTGTAACAATAGGATTAATATCACTACATTTCAGTGGTTGAAATTTTAAAAGTACTTAATATTTTTAAGGAAGTTTTTTATGACAATAGCATATATACATTTTAGAAAAATTGCTTGCTAGGTCACTTGACAGAACTGTTAACAAGTAAACACTAATTAAAATTATAAAAATCTGAATATAATCTTAGAAAGTATCACTTATCTGAGTAAGTCTGGTTTTTTTGTTTGTTTTTTCATCTTCATTTTTGAGCAGGCATTTCTACTTCCTTTTTTCCTATTTGTGCCAGGTGGTTGGATGAACGTCACGCACAATCTCACTTTATTCCAGCTTTATTCCGACCTTCTCCCCTTGAGCGAATAAAAACTAATGTTATAAACCCTGCATATGCTACTGAATCAGGTCAAACAGAAAACTCACTACATATGGGCTATAGCGCACTGGAAATAAAGAGTAAAATGTTAGCACTAGAGAAAGCAGATACTTGTGTTTACAACCCTTTATTTGGATCAGATCTTCAGTATACAAACCGGGTAAGAGTTGTATTTTGGTTCTGGTTTCAAGAGACATTGCAGTTCAGTTGTAATTTTTTTCCCTGAGATAAATACATGAATTATTGTAAACATTAAGGTATTATCCAGGCTCCATTTACATACATATATGTGTGTGCGCACACACACACATCAAAAGTTTAAAACTCTTAAATGGTTTTTGTTTCTATTTCATTTTCCCTTTCTAGGTAGATAAAGTGGTAATAAATCCATACTTTGGCCTTGGAGCTCCAGACTACTCAAAAATACAAATACCCAAACAGGAAAAGTGGCAGAGAAGCATGAGCAGTGTCACAGAAGACAAGTACTGTTTGGTTTTACTATATATTGCCTTTTTTAAAAATGCATTGTAATGTTAAATGTTTGAAATTAATTGTGTAGTAAATATACAGTCTAATCACTAGCTTATGAGTGGCTTAGGGTTTTGTAGCTTTCACAGATATATCATATTTGCTTTGAAACAATTTGAATTTCAACAGTGTTTCTGTTTTTTAATTTCTTTTTAATGATTAGAGAACGACAATGGGTAGATGATTTTCCTCTCCATCGAAGTGCCTGTGAAGGAGATTCAGAATTACTAAGTCGTCTTCTTAATGAGAGATTTTCCGTCAACCAATTAGACAGTGACCACTGGGCACCTATTCATTATGCATGCTGGTAAATAGATTACTTTTTCTTTATATACAAAATAAATTTTCAGCTATTGAATATTAGTGTTTATCACACACACATACAAAATAAAAAATAAAAAACAACAACTGTTCTCATGCCAGACACTTTCAGTGTTCAAATTCTGAGCCTTCTCTGATCTTATTACTGTGTATATGCCACTGTTCATAATTACAAGTTCTGCCCTGCAAGTATTCTTAGCTATTGTCAAGTCATGAGTAACATAATGACTAGTCAATGCCATTATTGTTGTTTTGTATGGAGATTATCCTTAACTATAAAACATTTACATGTGTTAATTACTTTTGGTTTGATCTTGGTATCATATTTAAAAAGTATTATTTGAGTTCTTTGGGATGCTGTGGTATCAAGAAACCTCCAAAAGCCTTCTTAAGATCAATCCTCCATCTTTTTAGATATTAGGGTTGGAACAAAATTGAGATGAACTTTTTCGACTAGTTGCCCAGTAGTTCTTGTTCACCTACTCTTCTCATACAATAATAAAGTTTCTTAGATGAATTGATTTCTTAGCCATGGCAGTAATTAACTGAATACTATGGCTCTTTTGTCTCAAAAGGACATCATCCTTTTTTACAATTTTTTTGCATATTTCAGAAGTACTATATAATTTTCTTAGGTATTGACTGTATCACACTGAGAAAAGAACTTTGCCTTTCTGCATCTGTTTATTTACTCCTATTTAAAATTCATTAAGACTGCAGTGTAGTTTAGAGAGCACTTACCTAGCATATGCTAAGATGTGTTCTATGAGCAGCAATGCAAAAAATTTAAAAAAAAAGTAATATTAGACCATTTCTAGTTATTTCCAATTCAAAATACATTTATTTCTCAGATTCTAATATTTTTAATTAAGTAGCTAAATAGTTGCTTTTAACATACATGTTTTCTTCTGTTTCTTTAATGTTTCCCATTATAGGGAATTTTTAGATTTAGATTTAAAAGCCGTCAGGCTAAATGGTTTTTAGCTGATCTAGTAGTTTTTTGTTCAGATTACAAATAAATAACTAGTGATAGAAACAATTATAAATGAGACTGAATACATTAGAGCTAAGCACAAGAAGTGAAATATAGTTCAGTTCCCCCCCCCCCAAATAATTACATTAGCAATATACTACATAGGTAGTATATTTTAGTTTAGGAATTCCAAATATACTTTCAGCTATATTGTTGGTGTCTTTGTAGCAGGTGGTTATTTGCTCTTATAAAAGAGTGGTAATAGTTTCAATTACTTATTTAAATGAAAACAAAAGTATAGTATTTAATATACATTGGAATATACCTCGCGCTTTCAGTCCCAGTGGCTAGTTTCTTAAACTGTAACTATTGGCAAGTTTCTTAATATCTTTAAGACTTTTTGCTTATCTTCAAGATAGACTTTATTTTGGCATTACTAGGCCTAAACTCAGGGCCTGAGTTGTGCTAAGCACATGCTCTAGCCCTAGACATTTTTAGCTTTAGTTATTTTTCAGATTCAGTCCACTTTTTGCCCAGAGTTGACCTTAAACCAAGATCCTCTTACATATGCCTCCCATGTAGCTGGTATCACAGTTGCATATCACTGTGGCTTGTTGGTTGAAATGGAAGGCTCTCACTAAATTTTTGCCTACTTAGCCGTGAACCATGATCTTCCTGATCTCTCTCTCTCAGATTACTGGAACTACAGGTGTGTGTCAACACATCTATCCTATATTAGCACTTGCTTCTTTTGCAAGTGACTCTCACCTATAGTCCTACCTACTACTCTAGAGGCTGAGATCTAAGGATCAAAGTTTAAAATTAGCCCAGGCAGAAAAGTTGTGTGACTCTTCTCTCCTATTAATCAGCAAGAAGTTGAAAGTGGAGGTATAGCTCAAATGAGAGTATTAACCTTGAGAGAAAAAGCCAAGTGATTCGAGCTCCAGTACTGGAACAAGTTTTTAAAAAGGATAAAAGGGTACTTTCCCTAGGGGAAAAAAAAAATACAAATAAGGTACTTTGAAAGTACATAATAAGAACTCAATAAATCTTGCCTTTTAAAACAAATACAAGGACTGGGAGAAAGAAAAAGAGAAAAAATAAATTCAGGTTTTTGATGGCTAAATCTGAAATTTATTAATCTATCTTATTTTTAATTACAACTGATTGTTAGTAGAGTAAACCAAGAGAAAGGATTCTATCTCTTGATAAAAATTACTATTTTATCAGCTAGAAGTAATAGTCAAGTTTAATACACAAATAGTAGTATGGATCAGAAAGAAAAAAATTAAAAAGACTGGCTTAAATATTTGCTAAAATCTTACTTTTGGAAATGTACTCATTCACTAATTGGTACCAAGATTGAGTAAAGTATACTGGACCATCTCAGTTTAGAAACTGAGGTTTGTTCTTATCTTTATAAAGTTAGGAAATACGTTTTATATAAACTTCTTGATCTCAGATTTAAGAACTTTAGAGTTTTAGTCTCATGAGCCCTTCCCCTTTTAATATCACAAAGAGATTTTGTTTTTGTGGAGTATATCTAGTATTTGCCATATTTTTATATTATACTAAATCATATATTCCTTCAGAGCCACAGGTCTTTATATATAGATTTTTAAGTATTCTACATTGCGTAATTGAAACTAAAAGTAGAATTATCTTCGGGCTTAGTTTGTACATCATTTGGATGTGGTAAGTTTCTCATTCATGCTGTGTCTATCACTAATCCACACCCTTTGAATCTATTTTATTTTACTAAAAATTCTAACTCCATAACTATTGTACTTTGTATGGGTATTTCTATGCCATTTATTTTCTCCTACTTGAGGTTTTTTCTCAGTTGATTTGAATAGAAACAGTTGACTTGAGCAAGAATAATATATGTTTGAATATATATTATTTATGTCAATATCTTAGTCTTATGTGTTTATATTTCTTTGAGGGATCATTTAAATTTTGAAATTTTTAAGTATTTCAGATGCCATTTTTTAGGTAAGTCTTATTTTTTTTATAGGTATGGAAAAGTTGAGGCCACTCGCATATTACTAGAGAAAGGAAAGTGCAATCCAAACCTTTTAAATGGACAGCTAAGTTCTCCTCTTCACTTTGCTGCTGGAGGAGGACATGCTGAAATAGTTCAGATTCTCCTAAACCATCCAGAAGTCGACAGAGTAAGTTATTTTATAAATTCATTTTGCTTTGATTATATTTAAGCATTGACTAATAAGTAATGATACTAAAGTGTTGAATTGTACAATTGAGTGTTAAGCTGAAAAAAATGACAAGTTCACTTTATAGAATGAGTAATATTTATATAAGCTGCACTTTTCAAAATCCTTCTTATTGTAATAAAATAAAAAGTCCATTCACATTGTTGTGCAATCATTACCATCATCCCTCTTGAGAATCTAGATAAAATTCATTTTACATTGAATATCTTCAAAAAGTGTGTTTAAAAAAGAAAGACTTTATACCTGTTTTCTAGAGTTTGTACTAACAATTTCATAAAGGGAAAATTAAGCCATTAACAAAACCTTTGTTACATTTATTCAGAATGTTCAAAGATAATACCACTGATCCATGCCTTGAGTCTTTTCTATATGGCAGTTCTTAGTATTTACTTAATATTTAACAAGAATTACTAAGTACTTAACATTTTTGCTTAGATATTAAGATAGAAGTAATAATTAGAAGAAACTCAGAGGGCTAAGTGATGGAGTGCTAGCCTAGTGAGTACAAGGTTTGGAATACCATGTATTTGAGATGTCTTTCTCTCTCCATCTACCCCCATTTCTAGCACATAACAGACCAACAAGGAAGATCCCCATTAAATATTTGTGAAGAAAACAAACAAAATAATTGGGAAGAAGCAGCCAAATTATTGAAGGAAGCCATTAATAAACCAGTAAGCATTATCTTCATAAATAGTTACAATTATAGGTAATTTGAGGATCTCTGTAAGAGTGAATGGAGCAATGGGGAGATGGCTTCTGTACTAATATAATGACTCATTGTTAGAATAGATGTCTGTTGGATTTGTAGCATTCCTGATATTCAGACATTTATTTTGCATAATGAAATAAAATTTGAAAAGATAAGAAAAAGGTAAGAAAACTTTTAGTATACTGACAACTAATTTCGGGTCTGGGAAATACCCATGTATCACTTAACTCCAGGGATATATTTTGATAAATGCTTCATTAGGCAATTTCATCATTGTGCAAACATCATAGAGTATATTTACACATGCCAAACAACATAGACTATAATATGGGGCTGGGAAGGTGGCTCAGTGGTAGAGCGCTTGCCTTGCATGCATGAGGCCCTGGGTTCGATTCCTTACCACCACATAAGCAAAAAGAAAAAAGCCGGAAGTGGTGCTGTGGCTCAAGTGGTAGAGTGCTAGCCTTGAGCTGAAGAGCTAGGGACAGCGCCCAGGCCCAGAGTTCAGGCCCCATGACCGGCCCCCCCCAAAAAAAACACTAACACAACATAGTCTATTATAACATTCCTAGGCCATATGGTCTGATATGCTATCAAATATGTGGTGTCATTATAAATGTAATTTTCTCATAGCCCAAAATGTTAGTAGACAACTTGACTGTACTTGATATATTGTATACAAATAATTCTGATCTTTTAGTTGAAGTAAATCCTACTTAGGCCTCCTAAGAAACATTTGTATTGTATATCAATCATTAATTTAGTCTGAACAAATTAGTGTGTATATAACAAACTCATTTTTCTACTCACAAAAGTAAAATAAATATAGGTCTTTTGTTCTGCTTATTCATCTTGAGTTTTCTATCTAATTACATTCAATAAATACAATCCTGGTCATACACAGCTGTTAAAAACCATTGTCAATTAAAAAGAGTAAAAATTGGGCGGGGAAGATGGCTCTGGTAGAGTGCTTGCCTTGCATGCATGAGGCCCTGGGTGCGATTCCTCATCACCACATAAGCAGAAAAAGCCAGATGTGGTGCTGCGGCTCAAGTGGTAGAGCGCTAGCCTTGAGATGAAGAGCTGAGGGACAGTGCCCAGGCCCAGAGTTCAGGCCCCACGACCAACGTGCACATACATATACACATACACATACACACACAGTAAAATTTAAGTGACAACATGACTTTAAGATAGAGAAGTAACAATGAGAAGAAATTCAGAGGGCTGGGAATGTGATTACATAATAGAGTGCTAGCCTAGTGAGTACTAGTCTACCACCAAAAATAAATAAAAGATGGAAAATTTTTTGTCATCAAATAAATTATGAAAATTTCGTAGATTTAATTCATGTGCCTAAGCCTTTTAACATAAACTATTGACTATATGGTAGTTTAACAACATTAAATGTTGAAAATGACTATATTGAAAATGACTGTATCTATTATCTATAGATATCTGTAGACATAGATATCATACATACATCTATCAGTTGATAGACTATTATACCTGGCAACATTCAGTAGTTTTTTCTCTTGTTTTGCTTTGTTTTTGTCAGTCATGGGGCTTGAACTCTGGGTCTGGGCACTGTCCCTCAGCTCTTCAGCTCAAGGCTAGCGCTCTACCACTTGAGCCACAGTGCCACTTCTGGCCTTTTCTGTTTATGTGGTGCTGAGGAATTGAACCCAGGGCCTCATGCATGCAAAGCAAGCACTCTACCACTGAGCCACTTTCCCAGCCCAGCATTCAGTAGTTTTTATAAAGCCATTTTTCTTGTTTCACAAACTTGTTTCACTATAGAACATTCAGAAGATGCTTGTGAAGAGCTTTTCAAATAGAGTCAAGTTCTCACTTGAAGCAATTTTCTATGTTAAAGATTTATGCGATAACTGGGCACCAGTGGCTCATAACTGTAATCTTAGCTACTCAGGAAGCTGAGATCTGAGGATCATGGTTCAAAGCCAGCTGGGGCAAGAAAGTCTGTAACTCTTAACTCCAATTAACCACCAGAAAACTGGAAGCAGCACTGTGGCTCAAAGTGGTAGAGCATTAGCCTTAAGCAAAAGAGCTCAGGGATAGCACCCAGGCCCCAAATTCAAATCTTATAACCGAGCAAAAAAATAAAGATTTATAATATAAAATAAGTTGAAAATATTTGTTAGATTTTGATAATGTAATTTTTAAGTTAGTTGCATAGTATCATTTTTTGTCCTAGTATGAAAAAGTTCGAATATATAGGATGGATGGATCATACCGTTCTGTTGAACTGAGGCATGGAAATAATACCACAGTGCAGCAGATAATGGAAGGAATGCGTCTATCTCAAGAAACGCAGCAGTATTTCACTATATGGATCTGTTCAGAAAACCTTAGTAAGAAAGTTTACTTTGTTATTTAAACTTAAAAGTTTAAACTTGGGGGAGTAGATTCATACATGTCAGTTTAACAGTCAATATTTCAAAATTGAAATAATATAGGATTCTTTTTTATATAAATTACTAGTGTTCAAACTCCTGCAAAAGGTTCTGACCTAAGACCCTCACAATTCATTCAAAGCATCTTGTGAGTTAGTAAAAAAATGAAGCTATCCTTCTCTAGCCGTGCCCTTGATTTAAATAACATTGACTGTAGTGCTCACACAACTTGTCTTTATTTTCAGTACTCATCTCAATATAATACAAGTCTTCTCTTTCTTTGCATTTGTCTTATCAAATATTTTTGTTTAAAATCGCCCTAGTATCATTATAGATTGATTCTTCCTTAAAAGTACTGCAAATATATTAGAATTTCATTAGGGATGTTATTGGTTTCTAATACTTTAAATATACCTTTAACACCAGATTATACTGATTATTTCATAATTAAGCTGTAATGAAACAATTTCATGCACATTTGATAAATTTTATGATATATTCTGTAACTTTATTACCTTTAAGAAGTTTTACAAAAAGGTTTCAATTAAGCTTATCAGTTTATGCATACAATGCATCTTGGTTAATATCACCCCTTTCATAACTCCTTCACTGAAAAAACTTCTTTATTCAGTGCTAGGGTTAAACTCTCACACTTGCTAAGGAAGCATCCTACCATTAAGCTGTATCCACAGCCCAAGAATTGTCCTTCCTTCCTTCCTTCCTTCCTTCCTTCCTTCCTTCCTTCTTTCCTTCCTTCCTCCCTTCCTTCTTCCCTTCCTCCCTTCCTCCCTTCCTCCCTTCCTTCCTTCCTTCTTCAGGGCCTTGCACTTGGCTGTCAGGCACTCAACCACATCGGCCATGAACAGTCTTGGACTTACCTATCTATTTATGTTTCCCTCATAGCTACAGTGGCATGCATGAACCAGTGCATTTAGCTATTCATTTAAATAGGGTCTTGTGTTTATACCTGGCTGGCTTGGATCCAGATCTTCCATCTTCCCAATTATTTGGGATTGCAAGTGTGAACCATAGGCACCTGGCCCATGTATTATTCTTCAAATTTTTCAAAACAAGTGGTTGCTCAGAATTTAATAATGATTAAATACTGATTTAAATTTAGACCTTTAATTTGAATTTGTTCAGTACTTAAGCATAAATAGTTCAATGCAACATACTGATATAATTGAATATTTTCACATTAACATTTATAAAAGAAAAGATGTTTTTTAGGCCTTCAGCTCAAGCCTTATCATAAACCCTTGCAACATGTTCGTGACTGGCCAGAAATACTTGCCGAATTGACTAATTTGGATCCCCAAAGAGAAACACCACAGCTTTTCCTGAGAAGAGATGTGAGACTTCCTCTAGAAGTTGAAAAAAAGGTTTGCTTGGAACTCTTTTTTTTTTTTTCATTTTTTTGTCATTTGTGTAAAAAATTTCACAGGAAGTGAGGGAGAGAACAGAAAAATACCTTCTGAATGGAGAATATATTTGCAAAGGGAATATGAAGTGATTCTAAACAGTATGTAGCAGAGAACTACATAGTGAAAAAAAAAGGACAGAATTTACATTTGATAGATAGATCTGTTCCAAACAGTTATGTTTGGATTTGAACTACTGTTGATTTTAATAAGAAGGATACATGTACACAAGGGAAACCTAAGTAGGGATAACCATCTATCTACATACTGTAGTATCTGTGAAAATTAAACATTAGGAAATAGTTGAGAGGCTTCACAATATTACTGAAGAAAAAAATGCTTTTCATGATTTAATCAAAGGAATTTAAGTAGGCAAGACTAAGCAAATTTCAGAACATAAAAATTTTAGCATCCAGGGCTGGGAAGTTGGCTCAGTGGTAGAGCGCTTGCCTTGCAGCCCGAAGCCCTGGGTTCGATTCCTCAGCACCACATAAGCAAAAAGAAAAAAGCCGAAAGTGGCGCTGTGGCTCAAGTGGTAGAGCGCTAGCCTTGAGCTGAAGAGCTGAGGGACAGCGCCCAGGCCCAGAGTGCAGGCCCCACAACCGGACCCAAAAAAAAAAAAAAAAAATTTAGCATCCAAGTCCAAACTTGATAAGAATTTTGTCTGTTTATATTGTCTTCATTTATTTTTTTTGAAGTTTATTTATTTTTGTAATACTGGGATTGAACTCAGGACCTTGCTTGCTAATCAAACACTATAATTTGGGCTGCCTCCATCAGCCCTTGTATTTATATTGTCTTTGTATTATCAGATCAAAAGTAGCTTTGATCCTCTCAGCCAAATACACTTGGAGTTACATAAAAATTTGTATGTTTACCAAAAACTAAAGTATTGATTATTATGTGTTAGAACCATATTAACAGAATAAGACAAACACATACAGTCTTCTCAACTCAAAAGACATTTGGTAAAATCCAACATCCTTTCACAATAGAAACTCAGGAAACTGGGAATGGTAGGGGAACCTCTTCAGCATGTGGGTTTATGAAAAACCCACAGCTAATATACTCAAGGTAAAACACTGAAAATCTCTTCCTAAGATCAGAAGGAAGATAAGGATGCTTGTGTGTACCACTGGAATTTATGTCCTGGGAGGATTAAGCAGACAAGAAAAAGTTATGGTAGACAAGAAAAAGAAATGGTAGAAATTCCAAAGAATCTAGAAGACAAGAAATTCCAAAGAATCTAGAAGACAGCTATGGAAGCTAGTAAATTAATTTGAGGTAACCAGGGTACAAGTTTACACACACACACACACACACACAATCATTGTATTTTTATATACCCAGTAATGGATAATCCAAGAAGGAAATTGAGAAACCCATTAAAATAATACCTAAAACAAAATATCAGGAAAAAATTTAACAAGAATTTCAAGACCTCGTACACCAAAAATATAAAGCACTGTAGAACGATTTGAATTTTAGTATCTGTACAAAAAGTCATATTAGAACATTGCAACACAAATTTGTGTTACTTATAGCTGCTTTTGTCCTGTAATGGCAGACTTGAGTAGTTGGCAACAGGAACTATATGGTTCACAAGCTTAAAATTTTACTGAAAATTTTGGCAACTTCTGCATCAAATATTGATAGTGGGGGGAGGGGGGAGGAGAAGGGAAAGGATAGTGGGAGAACATTACAAGGGAGGGGGTAATAATAGTGCTCGACAAGAAATGTACTAATTTCCTTACTTATATAATTGTAACCCTTCTGTACGGTATCTTTACAATTAAATAAAATTTTTAAAAAGTAATAATAGCTCATTTATATACAAATATGTAGCTACTGCTATTTAAAAAAGAAATTATAGCCTAATAACAGAATTATACTTTTCTTTTTAAGATTGAAGACCCACTAGCAATTCTTATTCTCTTTGATGAAGCCAGATACAATTTACTGAAGGGCTTTTATACAGCTCCTGATGCTAAACTGATAACTTTGGCAAGTCTCTTGTTGCAAATAGTTTATGGAAATTATGAGAGTAAGAAACATAAACAAGGTTTCCTAAAGTAAGTATTTAGTACAATGCATGATCTTGTGCTATGTTCAAAATTTACCCAGAAAGTTTTAAAATATTGTTATAGAATATTTTTATATTGGTAGCCAAGGATGTTGGTACATGAGGATGCCATGTTTGGGGCTAGCCTACGGGGCTGCATAGCAAGACCCTGTGTGTCTGAACAAAAAAAGAATCTTTTTTTGGACATTGGTTTGCAAAAAATACAAGGCATAGAATGAGATTTTAAAAAAAATACAATAAAGCATTCTTAAAAGTTTTTTTCCAAAGTTCTTTTTCTTATTAAGTCTAATATACTTCATCTCTTTTTCTATAATTTGTATTTCTTTAGAGGATGTTTAATGTAGTTTAATAAATTTGATTCTTAAATCTTGATTAAGTAAAAGAAAAACTATAAAATTTTTGTAAGGCACATACTTAAGAATCTCACTAAATAATAGAATGAGAAAAAACACAGATTTTAACACATCTAAACTTTATTGTAGTTCTCAATCTTCAAAAATTATATCTGATTAATGAAAGAAGAAAATATTTCTCTACCATGACAATGTTAAGATTGTAGTTGTTTTTTAACTCAAAAGTTTTTAATTTCTCTAATATTTTAAGTAGTGTTTTCAGTTTAAAAATTCTGTTCCCTACAATGATTTGTGACAGAAGGAATATTGTACTTTAGCTACTAAAGATGGCTTCTTTAAAGAATGTTGGCATATGTGCTTACAGTGAAGAAAATCTGAAATCCATTGTACCAGTTACCAAACTGAAAAGTAAGGCACCTCACTGGACAAATCGAATTCTTCATGAGTATAAGGTAAGCAGTTCAATGAACTAAAGACATTGTTAGGACCTAATTTATATTTTTAGTGCTATTATTATTATATTTTTTAGGTACTAGAATTTGAACTCAGGGCATCATGTTTGGTAGGCAGTCAGCTTACCACTTGAGCCACACCTCAACCTTTTTTTGCTTTAGTTACCTTTCAAATAGTCTTGCTTTTTGATCAAGCTGTCTTGGACCAGGATCTTCCTATGTTATTCTTCCTATTTACCTGGGATGGCAGGTATGCATCACTATGTGCACTGGTTAAGATAGGGGTCTTTTGTAGATTTTTTTGACCAGACTGACCTCAAACCATGATCCTTATTGTCAGCTTCCCTAGTAATTGTCATTACAAGTTTAAGCCACTATGCTTGGCTTAGTATTATGAATGTTGTAAACGTGGGTACATTAAATTCATAGTCCTGAAATTAAAATTAGATTTTCTACTTTGCAATGACTGAAACTGAAAGTAATAAATATTTTTATTAGGACTAGAGAATCCCGCCATCACCACTCTCTTACTGACTTTTTTGCTCATGGTAGCATTGTACCCTGTGAACTACATCTCCAGCTTAGAGATTGGCTTTCTGCTGGCTAATTGGAATTGGAGTTTCATTGTCTTTTTGTTCAGAGCAACCTTAAACTTGGATCCTCCAGATTTCAGTCTCTTGAGTTTTGTTTTTTGTTTTTGTTTTTTTTTTGGTAATGGGGCCTGAACTCTGGGCCTGGGTGCTGTCCCTCAGCTCTTCAGCTCAAGGCTAGCGCTCTACCACTTGAGCCACAGCACCACTTCTGACTTTTCTGCTTATGTGGTGCTGAGGAATTTACCCAGGACCTCATCATGCATGCAAGGCAAGCACTGTACCACTGAGCCACCTTCCCAGCCCTTCAGTCTCTTGAGTAGTAGGATGACATATATGAGTACTGACAACCCATTGTAATGTGGAATCCTTTACCGAATGTCTTCTATATAATAAAAAACTGTCATAAGGGCTGAGAGATGAAAATTTGAAATAATACTATCCCTGATCATGAGACACTTAAAATCTAATAAAATAGACATAATAGTTTTAGACCTCAATTTTCTTTTTGAAATATCTCACAAACATAGAAATGCTTTGGGTTGCTATGAACACACACATACACACACACACAATCCCTTGGGTTGCTATGAACACACACACACACACAAAATCCCAGGAGGCAAGTTAGGAGGATCTTAGTTCAAAGACACACACACACACTCCCAGGAGGCACACACACACTCCCAGGAGGCACACACACACTCCCAGGAGGCACACACACACACACACTCCCAGGAGGCACACACACACACACACTCCCAGGAGGCAAGTTAGGAGGATCTTAGTTCAAAGACAGCCCAGAGCAAAACAGCAAGATCCTTTCTCGAATAACAACTTTGATGTGGCTCTACATACCTATGATCCCAGCTACAAAGGAGGTATAGGTAAGAGTATCTCAATTTGAGGCAGCTCTGGACCAAAGTAGGAGTCCCTGCCTGAAAAATATAGGGCTAGAGATGTGACTTAAGTGGTAGAGCACTTTCCTAGTAAGCTTGAAGCTCTGGGTTCCATCCCCTGTGTCGCAAAAAGGAAATAAGAAAATACTGTTGGGATATTGTGCCATAATTTCATTCTTTAAAGATAACCTTATTTTTAGAATTCACTTAGTTGACCTAATTTGGATGACCAAAGGTATAATTGTCCTTTCAGTTCTTTTATTTTTATTTTGCCTTATTTGTTTTCAGAATCTAAGTACAAGTGAGGGTGTCAGTAAAGAAATGCATCACCTGCAACGCATGTTCTTACAGAATTGTTGGGAAATTCCTACATATGGAGCAGCCTTTTTCACAGGACAGATATTTACCAAGGCAAGCCCCAGCAATCATAAAGTAATCCCTGTGTATGTAGGAGTGAATATAAAAGGGCTTCATCTCCTCAACATGGAAACAAAGGTAGATTTTTTTCAGCTATTTTTGACCAGTCATGTCATGGAATATCTAAAATAACAGTATCAGCCTACATGAATAATATAGAAATGGAATGTATATAGGACTGTTTATCCTAATTTCATTGCAAAAGAGGAAAATTTTTTAAATGACTCTGAGGAGAACTATAGATTATAACCTATTATAATGCATTTCTGCATTGGAATAGCTTCCAGCCATACAAAAGACCTAGTAATATTTTTGTGTAGCATGTTTATAAGATATATTTAATGAACGGGGTACTGAACCTCACATAACGTGTTATTAGTAAACACACACACACACACAAACACTAAGAACTGAAGACTTTACATAAATATATACTTCTTGTAATATAAATAATCTTTTAAACCTTTAGAGGAGAAAACTAATTAGGCACTGGAGTTAAAAGGGAGACTTTTCATAATATACCCATCTTAGTTCTTTAACAGAGCACCATGAACTAAATTTGATTATCAGTTAAAGAAGTTGGAAGTCTGAAATAAGACATGAGTATGGTCAAGTTCTTATGAAGGCCTTCTGGGTTGCAGACTGCTGACTTCTTATTGTTCTTCACATGGTGGAAAATAAGACAGAGCTCTGTGGGGCCTCTCTGTAAGCCTCACTTCCTAATAGCATACTACATTTTTGGGAGTAGGAGCTTCAACATAGGAATTGGGGAAAGGACAGAAACAGTTAAAAGCTTTTTGTAACATAGAAATTTTTTTTTTTTGGGTCCGGTCGTGGGGCCTGAACTCTGGGCCTGGGCGCTGTCCCTCAGCTCTTCAGCTCAAGGCTAGTGCTCTACCACTTGAGCCACAGCGCCACTTCCGGCTTTTTTCTTTTTGCTTATGTGGTGCTGAGGAATCGAACCCAGGGCCTTGAGCATGCAAAGCAAGTGCTCTACCACTGAGCCACCTTCCCAGCCCTCCAACATAGAAATTTTAACTGTAGAATTACCTGTTTTAAATATCCATTAAATGAAAGAAATGATAGTATAACTAAGTATGGTGGTGCATACCTGTAATTCTAGCACCCAGGACATGCTGAGTTAGGAGGAGCACATGTTTGAGCCCATCCTGGGCTACCTAGTGAGTTCAAGGTTAGCCTATGCTACATAGTGAGATCCTGGATCCTGGAAAGAGTGAGAGGAGGAGGGGAGGGAGACTTAAGAAAAATTCAACATCCCTTCATTTAAAAAATTAGGATTTAGCTATGAGAAGCTTTTGGAAATAGGATTTAGTGTTGAAGGGATTATGACTGTTCATTTGAATACATGTTTTGCATTTCATGTGACTTTTATGTATATATGTGTTAGTACTGAGACATGAACTAAAGGCTTGGGTGATCTTACCTTTTTCACTCAAGGATGACACTCATCACTTGAACCCCAGCTCCACTTCTGCGTTTTGATATTAAATGGAGATAACACCTGGCTTTGATCTGTGATCCTCAGATCTCAGCCTCCTGAGTAGCTAGGATTAAAGGCCTAAGCCACCAGTACCTTGCTAATTAGCTAGGATTGCAGGTGTGAAACACAGGCATCTAGCTGCATTTAGATACTTTAAATGAAGTTTTATAATGAAAACCATTACGTTTAGATCTGACTAGGTAACTATAGAAGTGCAAGAAAATTAGCCATTAATTTTAGTGTTATATTTTAATATAACATTTGCTAATTGTATCACAGGCTTTACTCATCAGTCTTAAGTATGGCTGTTTCATGTGGCAGTTGGGAGATGCTGATACTTGTTTTCAGATCCATAGTATGGAAAATAAAATGAGCTTTATAGTACACACAAAACAGGTATGTATCAATACTACTGTATTATTAATGTTACTTCTTGCTAAAAAGTGACAGACTGGCTAGGCGCTGGTGGCTCACACCTGTAATCCTAGCTACTCAGGAGGCTAAGATCACAGTTCAAAGCCAGCCTGAGCAGAAAAATCTGCACAACTCCATCTCCAATTAATCATCAAAAGGCTGGGCTGGAGGCATTGTTCAAGTATAAAGTGACAGCCATGAGTAAGTAATCTGAGTGAGAGGTAGAAGCTCTGAATTCAAGCCTAACTACTAGCAAAGAAAGGAAGAAAAAGAGGGTAAGGGAGACAACCAGTTAAATTTCAGGGAAACCTCTAGTAGAAAAATGTAAGTACCTCAAAACAAAGGGAAAATGGAAGACCTCTCCTAAGCAAGGAAAGAAAGTTGAATAATTTCTGGGTTTTTGTTTTGTTTTTGTCCTTTGTGGGGCTTGAACTCAGGACCTGGTCGCTGACCCTGAGCTTTTGTGCTCAGGCTAAGGCTTTATTGATTAAGAGCCACAGCTCCATTTCTTGCTTTGGGGTGGATAATTGGAGATAAGAGTATGGAGAACTTTTCTGCTCGGGCTGTCTTTAAACCACAATCCTTTGATCTCAGCAGCTTGAGTAGCTAGGATTAGAGGCATGAGCCACCAGTGCCTAGCTAAATTGCTTTAGACAAATTCTTACACCATTTCTTTTCATTTTGATCTGTTATTCTCTCTCTCTTCCAAGATGGGAATTAGGTAGTCCTTTCTTTTGACTTCTGTCTGAACAACTAGTTCTATCTAGCAGGCTACTTCTTAAATATTTCCAAAAACCCAGAATGATTATTCCTCTGTACCCAAATTGCTTCCTATTAACAAAGTTCCCTCTCAAATAGATATTGCCCACTGCAATGTATGTCTTTTAAATTTCCCTATGTTCATATTTACTGTTAACATATATATTACTTTCTAGGCTGGTCTGGTGGTAAAACTGCTAATGAAGTTAAATGGACAATTAATGCCTACTGAAAGAAATTCATGAAAGCAAAATAGCTGGTATCCAAGCTACCACATTGTGAAATGCAGAATTTTTTCCATGAAAGATTTCTTAAAATATGTTTGCAAGGCATTTGTTTTCCTATAATATATGTGTGTACTATTACATTGTACAGAATCTGTACTTACCCTTGGTGTGTAATATACCAAATCGTTTTATATGATATTATCATAAGCTATTCTAATTTTTGAGAGAAACACATAAAACTATAGGTTGGCAGTCTGTATACTTGTAGACAAAATAGTAAAGCTTTATTAAAAGTTATTTTTTGGTAAATGGTAAAGAATTTGGAGTGCAATGTGATGAAATTAAAATGTAGCTTTGGTATAACTGTTATTTTAAAGAATACTTAAAGTCAACATTATTTGAATAAAGAAAATGTATTTTCTACTTGGGCCATATATCATGGTTATTCAAAACATCTTTTCCATAGTCTATAACATTTCTTAAGATGTTTTATAAAGTTCTTGATTAAAATGTGTTTATAGCATAAGACAGTGTTTCTCAAAGTATTGTTCTTGAAACTCTGACCTAATTATTACCTAAGTAAACAGATAATCTCAGAGATTCCCTCTAAATAAGTTCATGCATTCTCTGTAAGTAGCAGGAACTGGGTACTACAGTTTGGAGGTCTATTTTATGTTTTCTTTGGAGATAATTCCAGACTCATTAAGGAGATATCAAAGTTCAGAAGTTATACCATTGCTTGTGACATACAAGCACACAAGTACATGTTTTATGTAACAATCTGGGTATCAGTAGTTGTACTTACAAAGTACACAGAGTATTTTTATGGCTTGAGATTTTATATTGCCTTTACATTGTAGGAAGTAGGTCACCAAATACCAGTTTCATTTAGAGAGTGAAGATACATAGATGAAGAGCCAACTTGATGAAAGTGCTATTTACTAACCTAGAAGCTACAAGCTTTCCAGATTATTGGTCTGATATGTTCTAAATTTGGAGATTATTAAGCATATTGGAAGTTTTCCAACAAATTGCAAATAATTTTTTCTTTTGGGTCCGGTTATGGGGCCTGAACTCTGGACCTGGGCGCTGTCCCTCAGCTCTTCAGCTCAAGGCTAGCGCTCTACCACTTGAGCCACCTTCCCAGCCCCTGCAAATAATTTTTAAATTTTATTTTCTACTCTTCACTTTAACTCTGCTTAGTTGTAATAGTACCGTATCTAAGCCTTATTAAAATTTAGATTATATCGGAAGATTAAGAAGAAATCTTGATTTATCTTTAATTCTGCACTTGGCAACTTCAGTTCTATATTTAAAAAAAAGCAAAACCCTCCCTCATCAGTGTCATCTGTTCCAGAGCCTCATAATTAACAAATACTCCCTAAGCCTAAAATTTGACTCTTCTAAGCTTAAAATTTCAGCTTCCTCCATTCTCTCAACTTTAGAACTTAATTCCAAGTTGCTGTTATTCTAACACCACATATATAGCCTCAAGGAGCTGCAGGAATTTGAAGTGTTACAAGCCAAGGGAAAGATGGAAAGGAGTTGAACTGAGGTGGTTGCAGTACCAGGAAGGAAGGAAGCCAATGGAAAAGGTCTCACAAGATATTTGATAATATGATCAACACGTATAGGCTGAGAAAAGAGAGAAAAGCTGAAGACCACTTCAGTATGTCTAGGCTAAGCAACTAAATGAAATCTGACATTACCATTAACCAAGTAGGAAATACAGTGCATAGATATAATGGCACAAACAGAAAACAAATTCTGTATATGATGAAAGCAAAGTTCCTGAAGCTTGGGTTTGGGACAGCAAATCAGGAATTATTCTCCCATTTGGTTAAACAATAATAGCTAGCATTAAAACATGTCAGATACTGTCTGAGGCCCTTGGGGGTATATGAGTTCATTTTAGTCCTGTTTTAAAAATAAAGTAGAAGTTGCCAAAGTATAGCTAACACAAATGATAGGCAGTCAGGCTCCAGAGTATTAAGTGAATCAGAAACAGGATTTAGTAAAGGTATGAAGTCCTAATATTTCAAAAGTTTAAGAACCAAAGTCCATAACTGAAATATATGTGTCCATTTTACATATTGTATAATTTTAAATATAATTGTATATGGGCAGGCTATGTTACTTGTGCAAGATGAAAAAAAAAACTAAGAACTCAGAGTCTGGAGGTCTGGCTTTGAATTTGGACATTAGATAAACAAAGGTAGCTGGAGAATTTGAGAAGACTAAAAAGACCAAACCTTGAAAAGTGCTATGTTCACTGCTGTTGAGTAGTCCCTGGAGCTTCGGGTCCCAGACTCAGTGCAGTTTGCTGAAAGATGCCCCTAGGACAGTACAGTGTGGTGGCTCTGAGCAAGGTTGTGATCTAACCTTAGATGACATTGCTGGGTAGAAATGAAATGACATTTTGACAAATCCAGTGACCCTTCAGATGTGGAAATAAGGAAGAGGTCAGAGCATGAACAAATAGCCAAAGATAGTAATGGAGGAGGTTTTGAAAAACTTGTGCCTGGTGATGTGCAGTAGGCATCAAAATCTCCAGATCTGCAGCTCCAACGGCCCTGTAGGAGGTAGCACGGAGCAGAATCCCAACATTTGAGTAATATATAAAGGTGAAAGGAAACACAAAGCATCCTGGCAGAATAAGTGGATAATGATACGAAAAGAAACAGCTTGGTACCATAGCATATACTATAGATCCCATAGACTAAAGGAAAATACTGAAATAGTACTCATTATCACTAGAGAGTAAATATTGTCAGCACATTCATTTTTGGAGTTTTTTAAATAGGAATGGAAGAATTTAAATGCTTCTTTAGGTGTACACAAAGAAAAGTAAATGATTCAGGGTTTGGATATCTACTCTGGAATCAACATTCAATTCCCAAGTATTTATCCCAAATAAATACTGCTGTTTGCACATAAGCTGTATAGCATATAGTTTATGGACAGCATTGTTATCATTATGTAAAGTAATTTATTCATAATTGACCCAAACTGGAAACAATATAAAAGGTCTTCAGTGAGTGTATAACAGGTACATCCACACAATGGAATATTAACAAGAAAAAGGAATAAACTATTGATGAACAATATAGATGAACTACTTTAATGAGGCTCTTTTTGGTGTTTATGTTAGCAAAGATTAATATTTGCATAAGTATAAAGGCACTATAGCATTTACTTTAGATGACATCCTGAAAAGACAACTGTAGAATCTGAAAGCAAACAGCTTTTACTAGAGATTAGGGATGAGAGAGATTATAAATATATAAAGGGGGCAGTAGGAAGGAATTGGGAGTAGGGAGGGGTATTCTACAGGTGAAATATTCAAAATATTTGTCATCTAATAGAAACTTAGAACACATACATCAATACCCAAATTCCACTTAATTTATGGTCAAAGATAGAAATTACCTGGAAATGCAGCCAACCTTCAAAAATGGAGAAATGCATTTTTTTGTACTTAGAAACAGCAAAAGTTAATCACAATAATTAAAAATAAATAATCTGTGGGAAGATGTTTTGAAAGTCAGTTCAGTCTGGCAAAGCAATCTAGTAACTGTTCACTCCCTTTAGCCTGAGGATTACACTTGAATAGAACCTAAGGATGAGACACCTAAACCCCACATCCCACTCAAAATTTCCCCTACTTCTGTAGGGAGAAAACAGTTCCATTTCAACACGAAAACACAATGATAGTTTTTAAGCAGTATGGTTAAAAACAAACAAACAAAAAAACCAGTTAAAATTGGGCTGGAGAGCCAGGCGCAGGTGGCTCACACCTGTAATCCTACCTACTCAGGAGGCTGAGATCTGAGGATTGCAGTTCAAAGCCAGCCTGGACAGGAAAGTCCATGAGTCTCTTATCTCCAATAAACTACTAGAAACCAGAAGTGGCACTGTGGCTTAAGAGGTAGTGCACTAGCCTTGAGCTGAAGAGCTGAAGGACAGTGCCCAGGCCCAGAGTTCAAGCCCCACTACTGACAAAAAAAATTGGGCTGGAGACATGGATCCAGAGATAAAGCACCTGCCTAGTTAGTGTGAGGCATGGAGTTTTCAATCACCAGTGTCACCAAAAAGATAGGTTCCTTGATTTTGCCTGGGCTGGCCTTGGACTGTAATCCTACCTGTCTCCTAGGTAACTGGGATTACATACATACATCATCATGTCCAGCTTGTTTTTTTGAGATGCTCACTAATATTTTTACAAGGCTAGCCTCAAACCTCCATTTCCAATCTCTGTCCACGAACAGCTGGTATTTTGAATATATGTATGTGTATTTCAATAGCATGCATTTTCAATATATATATATAGATAGATATACACATATATAATTACATGATATATATTTTTATTTATTTTTTATTTTTATCAGTTGTGTGGCCTGGGCACTGTCCCTCAGCTCTTCAGATCAAGGCTAGCACTCTACCACTTGAGACACAGCACCACTTCTGGCTTTTTCTGCTAATGTGGTGCTGAGGAATCGAACCCAGGGCCTCATGCCTGCAAGACAAGCACTCTACCACTAAGTCACCTTCCCAGCCCCTATTTTCATTATATTTTGTAAATGCTGTGTTTGTAATGACACACTAATAGGACAGTGGAAGAGAAAAAAATCTTAAATGATAAATGATAAATTTCCTGCCATGATGAATAAACAATTATTGAATACCTGAGTTAAATGTGTCATTTTTCATTGTTTGCTTTCAATTAATACTGGATTTAGTTTTTCACACATAAATACTAATGAAGAAAATTCAGCCTACAATTCTAGTTCAGCCAGTTTTTACTAACAATTAACTGTATATAGTTAAAAGTTAGGTCTTATCTGAACTGTGGCTTATATGTCATTTAAATTTTTTAAATTTATGGATGGCTACTTACCATATATTTTATGCTATATAATCATTTGAAGCAAGATTTTCCTGAATACAATAAAAGTAATAACACCCTCATTTTTCATAATCAAGCATTAAAATGAGTGGTGAAGCAAACTTTCTTGTTTAAGAAAAATACACAAACAAAACATTTCCAAGATAAACACTGTTACAGGAGCTACCATAACCAATGTTTTTCAACTTCAACAATACTTCGGTAAAGATAATCCTAACCTGCTATCTAATGTGGAGTTTACATTGCAACCCGAACGTTAGTACTTAATCTTTTTTTTTTTTTTTTTTGCCAGTCCTGGTGCCTGAAATCAGGGCCTGGGCGCAGTCCCTGAGCTGCTTTTGCTCAAGGCTAACACTCTACCACTTGAGCAACTTTGCCACTTCGCGCTTTTTCTGTTTATGTGGTGCTGAGGAATCGAACCCAGGGCATCATGCACTAAGCCACATTCCCAGCCCCTAGTATTTAATCTTTCTAAAGGAAAGTAAAATTAGAAAAAAAGTCTATTCCAAAGAGATAATATAAATTTTATATTAAGAAACTTTTTTTTACTTCTATACTGAGTAAAGGAGGTAAGCATACTAAGCAATTGTTTTTAATGGTTTCAAAGAAAATCAAAGACTTGCATATTTCTGGAACACTAACATTTATTTCCCATAGTTACTGTTAGATTGACAACTCAGGTAAATGACAAACTGAAAATCCAATACATAGATTACTTACTAAAAGTCTACACATACAGAATTATAGAAAAGGGAATATCAAGGCTTTTCATAAATTCTAGAAATTCACTACATACATTACCTTTAAATTCAGAACTGAAATTAGATGGTGTTTGAAAGTGAAGCAGGGGATGCACACACTGAGACATGTTGGAAATAGCTGCAGGCCAGAAGAAAAAGAACAAGGAAAAGCCGTGGGCCATATCCATCCTGTTAACAAGGACCGCTCTCTCCGAGGCAGCTGCCATGCTGCACGGCCTTCCACCCTGCAGATCAAAGGCAATGGCGTTTAAGATAAAACACTGGATCCCAAATCCTATTAAGCAGTTGAAATACATGCTAAACATCACCTTGAAATAGAGGTAATGATACAAGTGTCCTTGTTTCTGTTTCTCATTAAAAGGGCCAGGTGCAGAAAGTCACGCCTATATTCGAAACTTGGAAGACTCGGACCAGAAGGATTATGATTCCTGGCCAACAACAAAATGTTGGAGGTTGAAATCAGAAGAATCACGGCTTCAGAACATCCCAGGCAAAAAGTTCCTGAGACCCCATCAGAAAAAGGTGGTGTGGTTTGTGCCGGTCAACCCAGCTACAGTAAGAAGCATGAACAAAAGGATCACAATCTAGAACATTCCAGTCAAAAAGCGAGACCCTGCCTGTTTGAATAACCAGAGCAAGAGGGCTGGAGGTGTGGTTCAACCAGGAGATGGCCACGCTTTTCCCTTCAAGCTTCGCGTTACATTTATTTTTGTTGTGAATGCGGAAATTAGTACTTTAGAACTAAATCGATCTTTTATTCTTATGTTATCATCTTCAAATAGGTACAGGAAAGGTAAGTTCGTCTTCTGTCACCTTGACTTGTCCTGCACAGTTAGGAGAGGGTCGGCGGTGGGCTGAAGACAGCACCTGGCCGGTCATACCGGGTCGGGACTGTCTTCAGGGTAAGCCAACCAGGACCCAGGAGGCCCGATGCCGTGAGGGGTGTCTGCGCAGCGACCTGCGGGGTGCCCCCCTTCACGGAGTGCCATGTATGTCACCTGCGAAGCCCCTGGGGAGCACCAGCATCCCACGAAGCTCAAGGCCAGCACCTGGGACCAGAAGCCTGCCAGGGGTTCCGCATCCTGACTGCAACGCGGCCCCCCTCCTGGAGAAGTGATGGGGATCCGGCCTCCAGCTCAATGTCCCCACGTGACCTAGGGCCAGCGTCAGGGCAGCGCCGGGCAGCCGCCGCTGGCGCCACAATGGGGAGTCCTTGCCCAAGGCGCCCCCTGCCGGCCGGAGGAGAAACTACAGTGGCTGTGGAAGGCCCCAGGTGAGCCCCGCGCTGGGATTTGAGATTTCCAGGGTGGGCTTGGTTGGTTCTTCCTCCCCCATTCCCTGGGAACCTGCAGCTTGGCTTGTTCTCCCCTGTCTCCACACTCCAAGGTGCTTGCACTTCACGAGCTTGCATTCTGCCTCTAGTTAAAAAAGTTTTCGCCTCTGAGGGTGGGCTTTGTTGATTTTTTTTCCTCCATGAAGGGCCATCCACATCTTTTTAGTTATTGTTGTTCTGTCTTTTCCGACAGCCTGGGTGCTGTCCCTGAACTCTTTTGATCAAGGCTAAGCGCTCTATCACCTTGAGCCACACCGCTATTCCATTTTGTTGTTGCTGTTGTTGTGAGTAGTTTATTGGAGATAAGAGTCTCATGGGCACTTTTCAGCCAGGGCTGTCTTTGAACCCGCGATCCTCAGCTTTCAGAGTGGCTAGGACAGGCATAAGCCACCAGCACCCGGCTCATCCAAGTCTTTCTGATATTAACAAATTAACATGGACCTTTTAACTTTACTAAAAATTATTTAAAAACAGAAGGAGTCTATTTCTGCCTGCCAAATGAACAATATTTGTTTTTAAATGAAATTCTATGCTTTTAAGAATGGTGATAGACTTCTGTTTTCCAAAACTTGGTAAATTCAGCTGTTTTTGTATCCTTCCTAATTTTCTTTGATCTTTTTCCATTCTTTTTTCTTTTTTGCAAAACGAAACAAGTTTATTTTCTGCAATTATTTCTGTAAATTACAAAGACGAAAGACTAAACTACAGCATATAACTTTTCAATATTTAACCAGAGTACTTGTAAAAAATATGCATCCTGAAACAAGATAAAGGGCTACATACATTTTGTCAGGCATCCTACAAAATGTCTCAAGTTTTATACTCTGCAGCATTCTGTGCAAGGGTGAGGGAGGGGTGGCAGAATGAGGGGGGTGGGGATTGTTTTGTATTTTCTTGTGTTGTGACAAAAAGTCCTTTCACATTTCTTCGGAGCATATTTGGAATTGCTGCACTATAATTAAAACAACACCACCAAGCTTAAAGCCATTTTTGTTTTGCTGTCATTGGTTCTCATCCAGTACAAATGAACACATCTTCCAGTTGAGCCAAGCACCCTTGGAGCCAGGCAGCCCTGTGGTACACATGGGCCCTGTTGGAACAGGCCTCCACTTTCAGCTATTGACTAAAAGTGGAGTCTTCTATTTATCTCCCTCAAGATCAATACAATAAGACAAGCTGCAAGCAAGTTAGAAACACTTTCTGAATAACCTAAAAGTAAAGTGAACAGAAGTACCCCTCCCCCCAAGACTTTCACTCTGCACCATTTTACCACATCAGGATTTTATTTCAAAGTTGAAAAACTGACTGATACTAATAATAAGCCTTAAAGAGGTAATTGATGGCCACTTGTAGAGTGGGGACATTCCAAAATATTCAATCAGTAAAAAAGAGAATCGATTATATTTAGAAATGTACTACGAGTCTGGAGAAGACAGTGGCAGCAAGTTTGAGGGGAGACTGGTTCATGTTGAGCTGAAAACCTGGAGGGAAAATGTTTTATAGGAGGCAAGCACGGTTACCTAAAAATGTTTCGTTCATATAATCTAGTGTAATTTTACTTATTTAGGGGTTGAGATAGGAAAACCTCTTTAGGAGCCAATAAAAATACTATAGAGAAAAAAACACTTTAAAAAATTGAGGTTAGGAACTATGAGGCATTACTTTTGGCTGTAAACACACAGTTTACTGTCCCTTGTTGAAATACAAATATTTGGATTTCCTGAGCTTCATGGATAATAGCAGGAGGCAAGTTTGCATAGAAAATTTGCAATATGTCAATGATTTACTTAAAAAAGGAAAGATCCCTTAAAGGACAGTTTGCTTTTATTTTTAGATTTCATATTTTAGTGAGCAGTACTCATCAAGTTATAAAGTGATTAGCAGGGTGATAAGATGTATGGCAGCTTGGGGAAAAATGAGAGTATAGTTTTTTTTAAAAAATCCACAGGATTATCATGATAAAGGGTAGGCATAGCTAATGTCCTAATAATTTGGCCAGAGATGAAATCACGTTTTGGGATTGGAAGCCAAAGGCAAAAAGAGCTCTCCTGTGCTAATGACACAGCAGAAGGGCAGGCACTGAAGCAGCTGTCAGTCACTTCATGGTAAGCTCAGCAGATCACTTGATACTTGTGAAGCCGTTCACCCACCAAGGAGGGTGGCCAACATCAGGACCAGACCTCTGGGTATGGCGGGTCCCAGCTATGGAATCTCAAAGGATGTCAGGGACATTTCCCTCTGCTGGTGTGAAGTCTCTAAGCGGTTCTGAAGAGGGCCTCTTCTCCTGAGAGTAGTCCTCAGAAACCTTTAGAAGGAAAGAAGCTATGCTACATCACAGTGCATACCACGAATAAGAACAATGGCAGTGGTCGCCAACAACTGGATCTAACACAAAGCTAGACAACAAGGGGTACTGTCCTGCCAAGCAATCCACTTTTACTTCTTCTGGGACTGGTTTTTACACATGGTCAGGATTTGCTTCAGGACTTTCTGGACATCTTCATCCATCTGGCCCTGCACAGCATACAGAAGATGCATTCTATAAACTGATATGACCTCCTGGTGTTGTTTCTTGCATTCGACCAGCTGTGTCTGAAGCTGCTTGACCTGCTGTTGCAGTGTGTCCAGCTGCTGGCTCTGTCTTTTGGAGGAGCTGGTTGAGTAGGAGAGCTGAGACAGGCTGTTCAGGGCCTCCTTCAATTTGCTGACTTCTTTTGACATCTCATTTATCTTTTTGTCTTTATCCTCCTCTAGTTTTGAAGAGCTTTCAGAAGACCTTTTCATTTCAGCAAGTTCTTCCTGAGCCTGCTGGAATTTCTGCAGTAGGTCATTTACTTCTTGCTCTTTGGCTTTCAAGAGAGTTTGAATGTTTTCCTTTTCCCTTCTCATTTGTGAGACCTCACTTCGAACCTGGGCCACCTCTGAATGGACCTTCTCTTTTTCTTTGACTGAATCCTTTAATTTTGCTGCCAACAAACTCACTTCACCTTCTAAGGATGATTGGAGCTTCTCATAAGAAGATTTGGGTACCATCGCATCATTCATTGTGGCTTTCTCTTCCAGGAGCTGTTTCTCCAGCTTTGCTATTTCCACTTCCTTGCTTGCAAGGTGCTCTTTCAGATGGCTGATTTTTTCTTCCATCTCTTTGGCAGTAGTCCGCAGTGTGGTTATCACTTGTAAATGTTCTGTGATGGACACAGAGTTCTCTTTCTGTGCATCCACAAGTTGTTTGAGCTGGGTTAACTCGTTCAACACTTTTGAATACTGAGACTTCATTTCACATAGCGCCTCTTCTGCTTTAGCCCTGGACACATTGGTCACTTGCATCAATTTCTCATGCTCAGCTTTGTGGATATACTCTGCCGTCACATCCTCTAGAGATTTCCTCTTCCTGTAATCCTCCAGCTCAGCCTGAGCTTCCTTGTAGAGCTGGGACAGCTCACTCACCTGTTTATTGAGTTCATCTATCATCCTGTTCATGGCTTCTTTCATGTCTCCAGCTTCATCGCTGGCTTCCTGTGTCACGTGACTTTGTAATGTGTCTTTTAACTTCTTGATTTCTTCTTGGGCCTCTTGGTATTTCTCAAACAAAAATGCTTTCTCTTTATTCATATTCTCAATGACAGAGCAATATGAACTTTTCATTTCCTCATACTCTTCTGCAGGTGGCTTCATCCCTCCACCTTTTTCCCTCTCCACAAGTTTGTCTTCTAACTCTCTCACCTTCTCTTTATTTCTTTCACTTTCTTCCAATGCATTCTGCAGATCTTGCTTTAGCACATCTATCTCATCAGTGATTCCTGCCTCACTAAGAGGTGAATAGCTCTCCTCATTCTCATGGGAGAGGAGACCCAGTTTCATCTGCTTCTGTACACTGAGGACCTCTTTCATGGCCTCCTTGTACTTGGTCTGAGTTTCTTTCAGTTTCTGACTGAGGTCAGAGCCATTCTCTGAAATCTCTGTGCTATTCAAGCACACCCGGTCTGCATTTCGAGACTGAAGTTCAGCTTGTAGCTGCTGCTTCTCTGACTCAGAGCTGTCTAATCTCTTCTGCAAGTCTTGCAAAGTCTCTTTTTTCTATATTTAAAAAAAATGGCAGTACTGGGATTTGAACTCAGAGCATTACACTTGCCAGGCAGCTAGTCTACCAGTTGGGCCATTTCCCAAACCTTTTGTTGTTTTTCAAATAGATATCACTTTGTGTTTAGCCAAGACTAGTCCTCCTATTTATGGCTCCTGTGTAGCTAGCATTACTAATGTGTACCATCTTGTCCAGCTTTTTATTGGTTGAGATGGTGTCTTGTGAACTTTTTACCCAAGATTGGTGTCAAACTGTCCCTTCTGATCAATTACCTCCCAAGAATCTAGGATTGTAGGTATGAGCCAGAGTAGTGAACTTCTTTTTCTACAGTTTTAATGTAATTTCAACCATCATATGATAAAAACATGCAATAAATAAGCAATATTTAACCAGGAATCTTATTCAATATTAGCTTGTTATAAATGCATTGTCTTTGTATTCATTAATTATTCCTTATAGAATAGTTATAGCACAAATCATTTGTAATTTTGATAGCTTTCCTTAATATTAACATTTGTTTTGTAGGTTCAAAGGGAAAAATATGAAAAAGTAGAGTTATTGTTTTTAATTGATGTAAAACATGAGCAAATATGATGTCTGAAGAGAATGATGAATCATGGAACATAGAAGATATAAGTGCACAGTTTAGGAAAGAATCTCGATCACAGTCAGTGAAGGAGTCTCAATTTATTAAAGAAAGATCAACTTCATTAAATGAAGCTTCTCATCACCAGGAAAGGAAATCTTCTGACCAGACGTACGAAACCGACTCCGTGGAGGATACATTACAGTCGACATCCTCCTTTGAAAGAGACAGAGATGAAGACAAAAGGAAACAAATTCAGTTTCCTGAAACAAGTCCTACAGATACCAGCCCTGTGCCTGAACCAGAAGTGTTAGTAATTTCATCATTAGAAACCACTGAGGAGATTGCAGACATAATACTATCTGATGAGACAATAGAAAAGGTTAGTCCTCAAGTCTCTGAAGAAAATGAGGAAAGATTTGTCTCAAACTCAGATCTGTTTACAGTTAATTTGGAGGCTCATGGTTTACAAGAATTCCCTAAGGACATCTTAAAAGTCAAATATGTAAAGTATCTATTCTTAAATAAGAATCAAATAAGAAGTTTTCAAGGAGCAGACCCAGCAGATCTTCTAGGACTTGAGATTCTGTCTTTGCAGGAAAATGGGTTAACATCACTTCCATCTGAAATTCAGTTACTTCATAATTTAAGGATATTGAATGTCAGTCACAACCAAATATCATCTATACCTAAAGAAATATCAGAGCTTGGGAATATAGCACAACTCCTTTTCAATAACAATTGCATCAAACATTTTCCTTTCTCTGGTTTAGAAAATCTTAAAAAGTTGAAAACTTTAAATTTGGGTAAAAATAATTTAGAATATATAGACACTATGCCTAATTTGAAAACCTTGAGTGTTCTCAATCTGGAATATAATCAGTTAACAATATTTCCTAAAGTTTTATGCTTTCTTCCAAACTTACTTTCACTGAATCTCAATGGGAACTCAATAGGCAGTTTGCCAAAAGAAGTTAGAGAACTCAAACATTTAGAAAAACTAACAATGGATCACAATAAACTTACATTTTTGGCTGTGGAAATCTTCCAGTTATTCAGAATGAAAGAACTTCGACTGGCTGACAATTTATTGGAAGATATTTCTTACAAAATTGAGAATTTCAGAGAGCTTAGGATCCTCATACTTGATAAAAATGTATTGAAAGCTATACCAGAGAAAATTACCAACTGCAGGATGTTGGAATACCTTAGTGTTAGTGATAATCAACTGACAGAACTACCTAAAAACATCCAGAAGCTCAAAAATTTACGAAAACTCCATGTAAACAGAAACAATATGATGAAAATAACTGACATGATCTCGCATCTTAGTAATATACGTAGCCTGGAATTTTCAGGAAATATGATTTTACATGTTCCCATCGAAATAAAAAACTGCAGAAAAATAACTAAAGTTGGATTAGATTATAATAGAATAGTGTATTTCCCAGTGGGACTGTGTGCCTTAGAGTCACTTTATTATTTGACTTTTAATGGGAATTTTATTTCAGAAATACCTGTGGATATATCTTTCAGTAAACAACTACTTCATTTGGAGTTGAATGAAAACAAACTCCTCATATTTTCTGAACACCTGTGTTCTCTTATTCATCTTAATTACTTGGATCTTAGTAAAAACCTAATCAAGAAAATTCCGCCATCTGTTTCAAATATGGTGTCACTCCGTGTACTTATTTTATCTTATAATAAATTTGAAACTTTTCCAGCAGAATTGTGTACTTTAAGATATTTGCAAGTACTTGATATTTCCAATAACCAGCTACAGAAAATCCCTTCAGAGATACATAATTTTAAAAGAATCCAGAAATTAAACCTCTCAAGCAACCAATTTATGTATTTTCCTATTGAACTATGTCAACTTAAATCACTGGAAGAACTCTGCATAAGTCAGATAAATGGGAGAAAGGTAAGAGACTGCTATTATAAGTATATAAGTGTGTTGTACAGGTGTTTTAAACTTAAAGTGCTCCACAAAAATATGGTTTATAGATACACTTCTTAACATAAAGAGTTACAGGAACATTTTCACTGCAATTCAATATGAATTAAATAAAGCTGACAATTTTCTACATCTTTGTTACAGTTTAAAAGGAATTTTAAAGTTACAAATGTCATATAAACACATCTCTGAAAATCTATAAATTTGAGATAATATGTTAAAAAAATCCCACAAGCATATTATTATAATAATACTGACACAGGCTGAGGTCAACTTAGTTTTCATCTCCCTTTTCCTATGAGTTTGTAATTAAGTAATTATAAAACCACTGAACATACTCAATTTTAATTCTATTTTCTCCCTTCATATTGCAAGCATTTCTCCTAAGCATTTTTCCTAGATATGTAATCTTCCCAATAATTATAACCAGTGTATAACTGATGTTGCTAATAATTATTAAGTACTTAGAAAGTTGTATTTTCCTTAATGCTGTGATGTTTCTTCATAAAGATAATCTTTTTTTGTATTTTACACTGTTTCCTTAGGAAAATTTCTCTGGAGAATTGCTAGATCAGGGCCTGCCTTTCTTTCCTTTCCTTTCCTTTCATTTTTCTTCCTTTCCTTTCTTTCCCTTCCTCCCTTCCTTTCCTTCTTTCCTTCTTTCTTTTTTTTTCTTTTTTTTGTCGGTCATGGGGCCTGAGCGCTGTCCCTCAGCTCTTCAGCTCAAGGCCAGTGCTCTACCACTTGAGCCACAGCACCACTTCTGGTTTTCTGGTGATTAATTGGAAGTAAGATTCTCATGGACCCTTAGACATGTATTTTAATGTTTTTTCTTTCATGCATGTGTTTCTAACGCATTTATAAGACTATCTCTTTGTTGCTTTGTATGTCCCTCCCCCACAGTATAACCCCTGCTTTCACTATATTTGATGTCAGTATAACTTGTGGAGGAGAGGGGG
>NW_012267306.1:1765053-1794606 GCF_000151885.1 Dipodomys ordii
AAAGGAGGAGGCTGCAATGCTTGGTAAGAAATGTACGCATTATCCTGCCCATGTAATTGTAACCCCTCTGTACAGTATGTTCACAAATAAAAAATAAATAAATAAATAAATAAATATTCTCATGGACTTTCTGGCCCAGGCTGCTTTGAACCGTGATCCTCAGATCTCAGCCTCTTGGGTAGCTAGGATTACAGGCATGATCCACCAGCACCTAGCTTTCCTTCCTTCCCTCCCTTCCCTCCCTTCTCTCCCTTCCTTTCTTCCTTCTTTCCTTCCTTCCTTCATTCTTTCCTTCCTTCTTTCCTCCCTCCCGCTCCTTTCTTTCTTTTTGTGCTGGTCATGGGTCTTGAACTCAGGGCCTACATGCTGTCCTGAGATTTTCTGTTCAAGGCTAGTGCTCTACCACTTGAGTCACAGCTCCAGTTTTGGCTTTTTGGTGGTTAAGAGAAGATAAGAGTCTCACAAACTTTCCTGCCAAGGCTGGCTTCAAACCATGATCCTCAAAGCTCAGTCTCCTCTGTGTGTGTGTGTGTGTGTGTGTGTGTATTTGGTATATGTATATATACTGATATAATGCTTATACTGACTAGTCTAGAATCTCAGTAATCACAATATGACTATGTTTAATACTAAACTAAAAGTAAGATAGCTTAATATCTGTTCCTAAAAACCCTAGTTCTGTGATCTTTTGCTTTAAAAAGATCTATCATTTGTCTCCTACCTTGATCCTTCCCTCCCTCAATGGCTGAGGAAATAATTCCGTGATAAATCTGACCTTTCATTAAGGAGAAAGGTTCTTGCCCTTAATACTGGCTACTCAGGTAGTAGAGATCAGGAGAATCTCAGTTCAAAGCCAACACAGGCAAAACATTAGCAAGACCTCACTAACAATAAGGTGATTATAGTGGAATGTGTTGATTAAAAATGATCCAGCTATATGAGAAGTATGAGTATACAGAATATAGACTGAGGCCAATCCAAGCCTCATTGAAAAATAGTTAAAAGAAAAGGGGTGGGGGTGTGGCCCAAGTAGTTGAGTACTTACCAAGCAAGCACAAACCCTGAGTTCAAATCGTTGTATTGCCTAAATATATTACATACATACATACATACAATGACATCTGTTATCTATTTCCAGCAAGACAACTCCAGAAACAAGTCCAGAACATAAGTTCCATGTACTTATGTAACTTAGCCGTACATGCTGTATTTTCAAAAAGTTGCTATTGTACTCTTTTTAGTTTTAAATATAATCATCGGCTAATTCCTTTACTAATGTATGATCCTTTCCATCTCCTTTATGTAAATGATTTCTTCCTTCAATGCTGTGCCCTTGATTCTCTGTTTTAAGAACTTCTTAGACCTCATCATACCTGCTGTCACTTCCATGTGCATAGTAGTCCCCAAATGTGCATAATTGGAGCTATCTTGACCAATACTCAGTTTCATAGTTTACAAGTTCTCCTGGAGTTTCCAATGTCACTTTTCCTATTCTGGTCCCTGGTTATCACTGAGCCTTTCAGGAGTAGATTACTTTGAAAACTTCCTAGATATCCTCTTATACTCTCTGACTTATTTTCCTTTATAGTAAGTCAAAACAATCAGACTTCATTCCAGAGGACACTTCTTAATAGTCCTGAATGCAGTTAATTTGCTGGGAGATGCCCAGAATCCTAGCACTCCAAAGTCTGAGTCAAAAAGAGTTGAGAGTTTGAGACAAATCTGGTGTATACCCTATTATTCAAAAAGAATATCCTATGAAACCCCTCTGTACAGTATGTTCACAAATAAAAAATAAATTAATTAATTAAAAAAAAGAATATCCTATGAAAATATGCAAGTGATGTTTTCAACCTGAGAACTGAGGGGGTTTGAATTCAGGACCATGAGCTTGCTTGGCTTACATGTTTGACTTGTGCTCTACCACATGGGCCATGCCTTCAGTTCAGCTTTTTGCTGGTTATTCTGTGATGGAGTCTTTGAACTTTTCTGCCTGGTCCGGCTTCGAGTAAGATACTGTGGACCTCAGCCTCCTGAGTTAGGGAGAATTACAGACTAAAACTACCGGCACTGGGCTTTAATCCTACTCTTCTTAAAAGTCCATTCAAATTTCATCTTTCACATAAAACTCTCCTTTACTTCCCCAACTTATTCTGATGTACCTTCAAAGTATATGTATCTGGAATTATAAAAGCATAATTCATTTTTTTTGTTACAGCTAACAAGACTTCCAAAAGAGCTGTGTAATATGACTCAGCTTAAAAGACTTGATATCTCATATAATGCGATCAAAGAGATTCCAGGAAATATAGGGGAATTGAGAAATCTGGTTAGATTTGATGCAGTTAGCAATCAAATAAGTTATCTACCACCATCATTTTTATCTTTAAAATCTCTCCAGCAACTAAATCTAAAGGGTAAGTAGCAAACATCATCAATAGGTCGAATATAAATGACATAGTTGCAAATTTTGCTGAAAAGATATTAAGCAATGTATTCGCTAGGCACAGGAAATGGGAACAGTTCCAGTCTTGTCTGGAAATATCAAGCACTGCATATGTCTTCTCTTTCAAAACCTGAACAAATATTTTTATAACACATGCTGGTTCTCCTGATCACACTCAACACACTAGTAGCTTACATGCCTTCAAAAGTTATCTTTTTTTTTGGGGGGGGGGTTCCGGTCGTGGGGCCTGAACTCAGGGCCTAGGCGCTATCCCTCAGCTCTTCAGCTCAAGGCTAGCGCTCTACCACTTGAGCCACAAGCCATTTCCAGCTTTTTTCTTTTTGCTTATGTGATGCTAAGGAATCAAACCCAGGGCCTCATGCATGCAAGGCAAGAGCTCTACCACTGAGCCACCTTCCCAGCCCCCAAAAGTTATCTTTTACAAACTCAAAATAAAAGGGATATGAAAAGTAAATCACAGCTGGGTGCTGGTGTCTCAGGCCTGTAATTCTAACTGAGGCTGAGATGATGTGAGGATGAAGGTTCAAAGCTAGTCCAGGCAGGAAAGTCCATGAGTCTTACCTCCAAACAAAACCCAGAAAACCAGAAGTGGAGCTGTGGCTCAAAGTGGCAAAGTGCTAACCTTGAGCAAAAGAGCTCAGGGACAGCACCTGAGCCCTGAGTTCAAACCCCACAACCAACAGAAAAAAAAGATTACTTGAAAGATATCAGAAGATATTCCTAAAAGAACATGAAATACTAGGTTAGTATTTTTCATAATTCCTATCGTGAAATATTCACATTTACAGAAAATAATAAATACCTATGTATTCATTTTTATATACTGGCTGCTAGCATTTTGCATATCCTAGACAAATGCTCTACTATTTGAGCCACATACTCCTAGCCACTTTTGCTTTTAGTTATTTTTCAAACATGGACTGAGATCCTCCCAGTGATGCTTACACACACACCATTGCTTCCCAGCTTGATTTCTGAGATAGGGTCTTGGTAATTTTTGATTTTATAGAAAGGCATAATTCAATTACTTTTCTTTTACTATTAGGAAACAATCTGACAGATCTGCCTAGTGGTATCCACAACCTTTTTTCACTAAAGGAGATAAATTTTGATGACAACCTTTTGCTGAGACCTCCCATGGAAATCTGTAAAGGAAAGCAATTATATACCATTACACGCTATCTACAAAAGGCAGATGAAAGAGATGGTAGGTGATGAGATTTCATGGTATCATTTGTATATTAAAAGATAGGTAGCGGTGATTGAAGGCATCCAATTAGCAAAGCCAATAGAATATCATCTTCACTATTCTGAAAGTTAGGCATTTATTTTGCTTATTCAGAATAATTTAATTCAGAATTACACAAACTGAACCTTTGAAAAGAGGCAAATTCCATGGAAGGGTGGGCTACTTCCTACACATTGACCTCAATACCTCTTTCTTTCTTTCTTTGTGGGGCTTGAACTCCAGGTCTAGGTGCTATCCCTCAGCTCTTGTGCTCAAGGCTAGTGCTCCACCACTTTGAGCCACAGCTCCACTTCCAGTTTTTTTTTCCCCCTGGCTTTTTTCTTTTTGCTTATGTGGTGCTGAGGAATCAAACCCAGGGCCTCAGGCATGCAAGGCAAGCGCTCTACCGCTGAGCCACTCAGAAAATCGGAAGTGGCGCTATGACTGAAGTGGTAGAGCACTCACCTTGACCTGAAGAGCTGAGGGACAGCGCCCAGGCCCAGAGTTCAGGCCCCTCGACGGGACCCTCCCCCACAAATAAGAATCTCAGGGACTTGCCTGCCTGGGATGGATTCAAACCACAATACTCAGCCTTCTGTTTAGCAAGGATTACAGGCATGACCACCAGTGCTTGGCATTAGTCTTTTCGTAGGCTTTGCATCCTAATTGTGGCCTGATCCAGAGAATACATAGATGGATTGCTTTATTTCTAATGTGTTTTTTTTAAATAGATAGTTTTTCTAACATATATTTGCCTTGAAGGAAGTCTGTAGATATTTCCACTGATGCCTATTAGTTTGGGCCCCACTTCAATCATCTGTTTGCCATCTTTGAAATTAAAAGACCATAGTAGCTGTCTTTAACTTTCTGTGTAATCCATGTTAATTATTGTTACAAAAAAGGAATATCCCACAATAATTCTCTTTCTGTAAAATGAAGATTTGGGTTTTTTTTCCCAAGGATCCACAAAGTATTTCTGATGTTTTAGGAGAAAGGATACTGTTATGGAATTAACCTCCTAGCTAAAATTGTGTTGCTTAAGTTCTCAAGGAAAGGAGGATTCATTGTAGTCTTTTTTTTGGGGGGGGGGGGTCTGGTCGTGGGGCCTGAACTCTGGGCCTGGGCGCTGTCCCTCAGCTCTTCAGCTCAAGGCTAGCGTTCTATCACTTGAGCCACAGCACCACTTCCGGATTTTTTCTTTTTGCTTATGTGGAGCTGAGGAATTGAACCCAGGGCCTCATGCATGCAAGGCAAGCACTCTACCCCTGAGCCACCTTCCCAGCCCCTCATTGTAGTCTTTATGGGAAAATGCAATAGGCAATGGCAATAGATCAGAAAGAGAGAACCTCACTTAAGTTTCTGTGTATTCAAGAAAGTCTTCCTACTGCAGCTTAAGCACCCATGAGGGTGAGGAGAAGTTGTATGGGGGATGTATTTATTCTGCAATTATCAAAAATCATAAAGTCTCTCTATGAAACTTTTACTTGTAGGATTGGAATTTTCATGGCATTGTCATATATGCATGGAATAGAAAAACCAGGGCTGGGAAGGTGGCTCAGTGGTAGAGCGCTTGCCTTGTCTGCATGAGGCCCAGGGTTCGATTCCTCAGCACCACATAAGCAGAAAAAGCCGGAAGTGGTGCTTTGGCTCAAGTGGTAGAGCACTAAAGAGCTGAGGGACAGTGCCCAGGCCCAGAGTTGAGGCACCACGACTGACAAAAAAAAAAAAAAAGAATAGAAAAACTAGGGATCTGGAGGCACATGGCTCAATTGGTAGAGTACATGCCTAGCAAGCAGAAGGCTGTGAGTTCAATCCCCATTACCTCTAAAAATAAAGGAAGTAAAGAGAGAGAAAGAGAGAGGAGAAAACCCAAAATATATTTGAGATGAACATAGTGAATGGAAGATCTGAAGTATAATACTAATATATATATAATTCAATGCTGACATATATTTGATAGAAATACAGAGGAAAACAAAATATTAATTCAAAATGGAGTATCTTCTTCAAAAGAAATAGCTAAAATTTCTTTTATTTCCAAATGTAGAGAAAATCTTAGAGAAGATAATGAAGGTTGTTGCCAGTAATATCAGTGAAACAAATTTTGAATTTTTGCGTCAAAAACTAAACCTGGCAAGCTCAGAAACCAGTATCTCAAAGAGGTATGTAGGAATGACATTTATGTCATCTTTATAATATGTGGTTTTGACATAGTCTTGTTAAACTCTTATTTGTTATGGAAGATTTATTTTAGTTTATTACACATTTGAGATTCATGTTGGGAAGGCCATAGAGTAAAAGAAAGAAAAAAGTCTCTAAAGATAAAAATGCTTGGTTTTTAATCCAGCTGGATTTCATGACTCTGGAAGACCCTTTAACTTTTGTGTGCCTCAACTTCTTCCCTGGTACAATAGATTCTAAGAGACTTGTCTTTAGACTCAAGTGAAATCAAGCTGTAAGTATGTGGTTAATAGTAGTATTTGTTTATAATCCACAATTATTATTTGCAGTCTTGAGAACTGAATGTATGTTGAATTGTTGACTTATAAGGAAACAAGGGATACCATTCATGTTCTATGTGCCAAACTTTGTGGCAAACTTTCATATAGACACTTTACTGATTATTTACTGATTACTTTTAGGCTCACTTTAATTTGGTAAATGGGTTTGAAAAACTTATATATACAATTTAAGTTTGGTTATTAAAATAATTGTTACTTAATTTTTTTCAGCAATGTTACATTAAAGGAAAGAGCCTACCAAACTTTGGTTAAATGGAAAAATGAAAACCCATCACTCACTGCTGCCGCTTTAAGAGACCAACTAGTTCGGACACTAAAAATGATTGGAGTTTATGAAATAATGGACAAAATAACAGCTTTAACTCTTTATACACGTGCAATTAAATTCTAAACATTGAAAACTTATGAAGCATTTACATAGTTGAAGCTGGATTTTCAAGTCACTTGATTTCATCAAACAAGAGAATTATCACTTTCCTTGCATTAAGAAGACATGCCAATTTATGACTATGCCAATTTATGACTACAATTCTAAAGTTAGCACAATAAAATATTATAGACAGTTTTGTATATTTTTCTGTTGCCTTAGAGTGATATTGAATTTGAAAATAATTTCATGAAAATTTCTGATGTAAGCCAGGTAGGTGCCAGTGGCTTACATCTATAGTCCTAGCTACTTAGGAAGCTGAGATCTGGAACAAGGTTCAAGCCAACAGGGCTGGAAGCTAGGCTTAAGTGATAGAGCAGCAGCGGAGCAAGCAAACCTAATGAGTGAAAGGCTCTGAGTTAAAAAATTATTATACTTTTGCATAAGACTTACAGGTAGCAAGATTTTCCTGTTTTGGTGCTCCTCCCTTTTTTTTCCTACTAGAAATCACCTTCCATGCAGGAAATATATTTCACGTATTTAGGAGGAGGTTCTCTTGTCACATTTAACATCTTATTCCTTTGCCATAGTCACTAACACCAGAGTCTTTGATGTATTTAAGGACAGTGATTGACTCAGGGAAAGCCATTTGACTTGTTATGGCATTAAAAATTTCCCTTGGGTAGAAAACTAAAGTTAGATCCTTATATATCACCTGCACCAGAATCAATTCCAAATAGGTCAAAGATCTCAAGGTGAAAACAGACACCCTGAGAAGTTTGGAGAAATGGGATTGCATTAAACTGCAGAGCTTCTGCTTGGCAAAGGATGTAACTAGCAAGATCTGTAGAAAGGCCACAGATTGGGAGAAGATCTTTACTAGCCATACAACAGACAAGGGCCTCATACCTAAAATATATTTAGAATTCAAAAAATTAGATTTCCCCCAAAACAAATCTCAAAGAAACAACCACCCCATTGATAAGTGGGCTAAAGACTTAAAGAGAGACTTCTCTGAAGAGGAAATAATGGCCAATAGACACCTGAAGAAATGCTCAACTTCTCTGTCCATAAAAGAAATGGAACTCAAAACAACATTGAGAGTCCACCTTACCCCAGTGAGAATGGCTATAATCAAGAAATCTAATAACAGATTCTGGAGGTGACATGGCCAAAAGGTAACATTACTACATTGTTGGTGGGAATATAAATTTGTTCAACCACTCTGAAAGCAGTATGGAGGTTCCTCAAAAGACTTCACATGGAGTTCTCTGATGACCCAGCAATCCCACTTCTGGTCATTTACCCAAACAATCACAAACAAGGCCACACTAAAGCTTCTAAAGCTATCAGCATTATTTCAACACTAGCTAAGATATGAAACCAACCCAGATGCCCCTCATTAGATGAATGGATCAAGGAAATGTGACATATAGAATGGAATTCTATGCTTCTATCAAAAAGAATACCACCATCCCATTTGTAAGGAAATAGAAGGACTTGGAAAAAAATCATTTTGAGTGAAGTAAGCCAGGCCCAAAGAAACATAGGTCCCATGGTCTCCCTTATTTGTAATAATTGATATAAAACTAGGATAATCTTAGCAGATGAGCAGAATTGCTCAATAGCTATGTATATATGACCATATAAGATGATGTGAGATGAACTCCAAGACATAGAACCAAGAGGTTTTTCTTGTTGTTCTTCTCAATGTACTACATGATTTCTTTTTTCTTTTGTGATGTATCCCCCCTATGGTTTACCCCCTATTGATAGTGCATTTAATTTTGGTACCCTGAGTGCTGTATATACGTTTATCTGAACTGGGGAAGGGTAGGGGAACAACAAAATGGTGAGACAAAGGACAAAGGGAGAGCCTATGCACCAGTGATACAAGACAATATGTTAGAAATGATCTGTACAACTTAGGGGGGCGCTGTGGGGGAAAGGGAAAGAGGGAGAAAAATAAGGGAAGGGGTAACAAGTTAGACAAGAAATGTAATCACTACCTTACTTACGTAACTGTAACCCCTCTGTGCATCACCTTGACAATAAAATTTTTAAAAAATTAAAATAAATACTGACTACCATTAGGCCATTTGAAAGTTGCTTGACTATTGAGGAAAGATTTATCCTATCAGAAAGTAAAAAATAAGAACATAAAGTTGGGCATCCGTGGTTCACACCTGTAATCCTAGCTACTCAGGAGGCTGAGATCTGAGGATCTCGGTTCAAAGCCAGCCTGAACAAGAAACTCTGTGAGACTCTTAGCTCCAATAAATGACTCAGAAAACCAGAAGTGGTACTGTGGTTCAAGTGGTAGAGCACTTGCCTTGAACTGGAGAGTTGAGGAATAGCGCCCAGGCCCAGAGTTTAAGCCCCACGACTGACAAAAAAATAAAAATAATATCTATCAAAAAAAAAAAAAAGAATTTTCCTTGGGCTTTTCTGGAGAGCTATAAGGAAGTTGCACTCTTTCTGCTGGTAAGGTTTTTAGTTTTAGTGTCTTGCTAGACATAGCTTGTGATAGTCTGTTGAGAGATTTATGGATAGAACCCATCTGTATTTGTGTGGGCCCCAGTTCAGCCTTGTCTAAAGTTAATTATTCTTCTGAACTACATCACTAGCCCTCTATATTTCTTTATAGGAACCATGCTGATCTCAGGCTAGTGCTGATAGTCTTTATGGTTAATGAAATTGCAGAATTTTTAAAAATGGTAAGTCCTATTAGTTTTTATGATGGTTTGTTATGTCACTCTAGTATATTTTGAGTGCATTTCCCACAGTTTACCTTGGATTATTATGAACCAAACATGGACTTTAGTACAATTTTTTTTGTGTGTGTGGGGGGTCCGGTCGTGGGGCCTGAACTCTGGGCCTGGGCGCTGTCCCTCAGCTCTTCAGCTCAAGGCTAGCGCTCTACCACTTGAGCCACAGCGCCACTTCCGGCTTTTTTCTTTTTTTTATTTTATTTTATTTGTGAACATACTGTACAGAGGGGTTACAATTGCATGGGCAGGATAATGCGTACATTTCTTACCAAGCATTGCAGCCTCCTCCTTTGTTTACCCTTCCCATCCCTTCCCAGCCTCCCCCCTCCCCCCCGGCTTTTTTCTTTTTGCTTATGTGGTGCTGAGGAATCGAACTCAGGGCCTCAGGCATGCAAGGCAAGCACTCTACCACTGAGCCACCTTCCCAGCCCCCTTTAGTACAATTTATCTGGAAAATATGATTAAAGAACTATAAATTAAGTTTAAAGCTGGCTTATGGCTGTAATCCTAGCTACTCAGGAGGCAGAGAGCTCAGCATCACAGTTTGAAGCCAGCCCAGGCAAGTAAATCCATGAGATTCTCATCTCCAGTTAACCACAAAAAAACAGAAGGGAGCTGTGGCTCAAATAGTAGGGTGCTAGCTTTGAGCAAAAGAGCTCAGGGACAGTACCCAGGCCCTGAGTTCAAGCCCCAGGACTGGAACATACACAAAAAAGTTTTAAAACACAACATAATGGTAATTAAGTCTGAGAGCCTAGGACAAGCAACTAACTTTTATCTTCTTTTTGTTCGAGTCCATTTAACAAAACTGGGACATGTCACACAAAAAAGGGTACAAATTAAGACATACAATCATTTTATTAACACAATATTTTTGATATTGGGATGTTATTTTTTTCTTGGGGTTTGGGATTTTATGCATATACTTAAAAACAGGGTTGAAGTATTTAAAAAATTGTAATTATAAAAACAGGGTTGAAGTATTTAAAAAATTGTAATTATAAAGGTGATGTACAGAAGGGTTACAGTTTCATAAGTATACTAAAAATATAGTAGCAATGCAGTTAATATACTCATTTGAAGCCAAATTATTCTGTATTCCTGCTTTATCACTAATTAGCTGCTTAGTTTTTTTTTTCTTTGTCAGTTATGGGGTCTGAACTCTGGGCCTGGGCACTGTCCCTCAGCTCTTCAGCTTAAGGCTAGCACTCTACCACTTGAGCTTTTTCCTTCTTATGTGATGCTGAGGAATTGAACCCAGGGCCTCATGCATTCAAGGCAAGCACTCTACCACTGAGCCACCTCCCTAGCCCAGCTGCTTAGTTTTATAAAAGTCAAATAAACTGTCTTGACAGAGAGACTTTGTAAGATGCTATGTTCTAATGAGGCTTTAATACTTACTATACATATATTTAGTGTAGGTATTTAAAAAAGAACTTAGCATGTAATTTTTAATGCTTTAAAAATACAACACCAAGTTTACATTATTTATTTTCACAAAACAGATCAGGTTAGACATTTTTGAGTTGGGGGCTTTATATGTTATTTTCGGTTTGTTTTGATTTTTTTATATTTTAAATTGTTGCCACTTGTTTATCTTTATATATCCCCAATACTGGAGATACTGTGTGAAGATTTTTGAAGAATTATAATTTATGTTGCTTTTTTTTTTTTTCAAATTTGACTCTTCAAAAGTGCAATACAATTGAGTTTTCATGTAAGCTGATAAGTACATTGGAAACTTACCAACAAATGAAGAGAAGTTCTTTTTTTGGGGGGGGGGTCCGGTCTTGGGGCCTAAACTCTGGGCGCTGTCCCTCAGCTCTTCAGCTCAAGGCTAACATGCTACCACTTGAGTCATAGCACCACTTCTGGCTTTTTTTTCTGCTTATGTGGTGCTGAGGAATCAAACCCAGGGCCTCATGCATGCAAGGCAAGCGCTCTAGCACTGAGCCACCTTCTCAGCCCCTGAAGAGAAGTTCTTTGAGAACTTGGCTCTTTGGACCAGTACTCCAGTCTTGCCTTTTGCTGATTATCTTGGAAATGGAGTCTCACTGACTTTTCTGCTCAAGCTGACATCAATCAAATCTGGTTCCTCTAGATATTAGCCTTCTGAGGATTACAGTGAGCTGATAAGACACTGTTGTCTGGCTTTAATGTTTTTGATCTGTTTCATTATGATTTGGGTTGAATTGTGGTATTTTAAGGTGGACAGTGGTGCCATGTCTATGTAGGCATCACAGGAGGGCAGAAGGGTGGAAAGACATGACTTTAGGTTTGGGATTTACTGAGATGAAATTATATAAATTATAAAATTCACTTAAAATCTATTTCCTTATTCATTTTCTCATGTTTATATGCTATGCTTATGCTTTCAAAAACATACTATTGCCTACTTTATTGTGTAAAATGGCCTTTGAAAAGTTCTGCAGTTTTTCTCAAATCATTTTAAAATGTTTTTTAAAGAATTTTTCCAGAATTATATAGAAATATATATGTTCATTTATATGTCTATGAATTATGTATATTTTAAGAATTTCAATCTTTCAGGATTTTAGACCTTATGGATTTGTACATATGTACAGGTACTAGGGCTTGGCCTGGGCGCCATCCTGACAAGCCTAGAGCTCTATAAACCACAGCTCCACTTCCAGATTTCTGGTAGTTAACTGTAGATTAGTCTCACATACTTTCTTGCCCAGGGCTGGCTTTGAATTGCAATCCTCAGATCTCAGCCTCATGATGGCTAGTATTAAAGGCATGACATATCAATGCCCAAGTTTTTGATCTTTCAGGATTTCAACATTTGGGATTATGGTGTTTAGGATTGTGTCTTTTGGGATTATGGCCCAAATTTACTTTCCTGTGTCAGGAAGTGACAGTAGTGTACAAGATAAAGACAAGCCTGGAAGAGACTCCTGTTGCAGTAGGATCCTGTTGCAGTAAGGCAGACAAGGCCTTACCCAAGGCAGTGGCAATGGGAATGGAGAAACTTTTAAGAGAAGACTTAGAGGATTTGTTGACAGACTAGATAAAAGGAAGTGTGGTCAGTGGTGCCATCGCTATGTAGGCATCACGGGAGAGCAGAAGGGTGGGAAGAGATGAGTTTAGGTTTGGGATTTCCTGAGATGAAATGATCTTTAGGTAGAAGTATCTAGCAGGCAATTGTCTCTATTCGCTTCCAAAGGGCCTTGCAGTTTTGTGTTGTTCCTTGTATCCCCAAACTTAGCACACAACCTAGCTTTACATCAATAAGTCAATCTGGTCTGGATCTTCGTTTAATCATCTGGAAGGAGGGTTAAATTAAGATCAAGGTTTCTCCTGCTGCAAAACCCTTGGGCCCCTAAATCCTCGGGATAGCGGGTGTTCTTGGGAAATGTGGCCGTAAATAAGGAGCTCACGACATAACTTCCACGTTTATTTTCTTACCCTTGTTTTAACAATCCAGCACACCAAATAATCAGCGTTGGTTCAGCTCTCCGGCCTCGTACACTCTACCTGACACACTGATTTTGACCGGGGTAGGACACGACAGATCTCACGTCCCACCCTGCAGGAGGTAGCAGCTATCTCCGAGACCTGGTTTTCTTCACGACTCCAAGTCCCAAAGGCTATTCAGGATGCCAATACCTTTGGCGGGCGCGGTGCAGCCAGCACGCCAGCTCCGACTTCCCGATTGTGGGCGGCGCCCCGGCCACGCACCCGGCTGACGCGACATAGGCCGAGATCACCTCAGGAGCGAGCGGAGCAATCACAGAGCGCGCCGCTGGGGCGGGCAGGCCCACTCACGCGCTCAGAGATCCCTCCGCCAAGCTTCCTCCGCCGGGGTCCTCCCGGCCCCCTTCCAGTCGCCCCGCACAGCGGGCACGCAGATGCCAGTGACACGCATTTCCTAGGGACTGGTCACCTTCTAAGCCAATTCTCTCCGGTCCCGGTACTCTTTGGGCCACAGCTGCATTCCCATTCCATCAGGACTTCTCTATGGCGAAAGGAGACATCGGCACAACGTTGCACTGCTCGGAGGCGTGGCCAGCGGCAGGCCCCGCCTCGTTCTGTGACGCACTGGGTGGCGCGCAGGCGGGTGGTGGGTGTGGAAGGCGGGGTGGCACCGGCCTTAGCTGGAGACCTGGAGGCCGGGGCCGCCTCCCAGCACCCATCCGCCGGCTTCTCTGGCTCCATCTATTGGGAGGAGCGGCCGCGACCTCGGCCTCCAGTGTCCCGGGCGGAGTGAAGCGGAGCCGCGGCCGCCGCAGCCGCCGCCGCCGCCGCGATGGTGCTACTGGGGCTACTGCAGGCTGGAGGGTCGGTGCTGGAGCAGGCGATGGAGCAGGTGACGGGCGGCAACCTGCTGTCCACGCTGCTGGTCGCCTGCGCCTTCACGCTCAGCCTGGTCTACCTGTTCCGCCTCGCGGTGGGCCACATGGTCCCGCTGCCTCCCGGGGCGGTAAGTTGCACCCTCCGGGGTCCGGGCGCGGAGGACGGCGGCCCCGGGGGCCGAAGGGCGGGCACGGGCCGGCTTCCGGGCAGCCAGCCGGTGATGCCAGTGCCAGGTGCCAGGTGCCGGCGCCCGCAGCCGGGCTTGGGGTCGGGGTGGGGGCCGGGGCGACTGCAGCACTGCTGCTGGCGGAGCCGACCGTCGGCCACCGCCGTGGCCTTTGCCGGCCTCGCCGACCGCTGGCATTGCATCGACCAGCACGGTCCCCGGCCCCGAGGAGACCTCCGGGATGGTGCCTGCGAGTCGCGATGCTGAGCGACGGCTGTGACCGCTCGGGTCGCCCTTCGCACATGGCCAGGGACGAGCTTGCCGCGCGCGCGTGGGTCTTAGTGATGGCTGTGGTCCTGGTGGCCTCGGTGGGGGGCGGCCGGCCCGGCAGCCGCGGCCCTCGCTGTAGCGCTCAGCGCGGCGCCTCGGGGGTCGTGCTGGCTGCAGTTCCCGGTGAGGGGATCGTGGAGAGGGCGTTGGTGGTGAAGTTATTGGTAGCTGAGGCCCTGGGTGGTCATCAGTCTGAGCGCACTTGTGTGGTTCGGCGTTCTGTGGGCTTTGTCGTTGCCTCTAATGGCGATCTGTATCAGCGTCCAGGTGGGAGGGGATGAGTTCCGCTCGTTGAGAGTTGTGACTTGTGTGATCTTGGCTTTCATCTGCTGCGTCTGAAGTATCCGTTTTTGTAATCTGGCAGCGTGTTTTGTTTTTTGACGGCTGGCTTCAGCTTTCTCAAATGAGTTTGAGTCGTGAATGTACACTTGACAGAAAAGGCAGGCTCTGGAAACTGGCCCTCAAAAACTGACAAATGGACCACGCAGTTTATCGTACTTAACACCACGGTCTGACCAAATAGCTTTAAAAGCGACAGAGCTATCTTCAGTGTTTGGGGTTGTCTTTCCTATTATCTGAGAAGTGTTGGGAGGTTATGATGTTCTATTTGAGACCACCAAAGAGCTGAGAAATGTCACCTTTTTCTGTCATTACAAGTTGAGTTTTTCAGGAGTCTTAGTTTTGTAATCTGTGGTGATTTTATGATGAGTGCTAAGAAGATCCATCTTAGAGTTGATCTACTCCCTTTAAAAATCAGCAGATCTAGCATGTTGATTGTAAATGTTGCTTAAATAATTCTCTTCTTTGCATATTTCAAGTTTCTGTTCAGCTGTTTCTTTCACTTATTTCTGATTGCAGTGGTGTAACTTTTAAAATTGAGGTGAAAGGAAGTCTAAAATTACTTCAAAATATTAAAAATACACTTACACATCTTTTAGAGGAGAAATAAAATCAATACTACAGAATATAGAGACAATGGCTAAAAAAGTAAACATATAAAATATATTTAAATAATACTTATAAAGAAATATATGTGTATATGATGGGTAATGCTAAAGCAATTTCTAGTGAAAAAAAGCCAAACTTTTACAGTCCGAAATGGATATATTTTATTTCATATTTTTAATTGTGCAGTGCAGTTTATTCTCATGAACTTTGATCATGTTTATCTCCTCTATTACTTTTTCAGCCCCCCTTTTTTGTACAATTTTTATTAGGTTTAATTACTCTTTTCATACATGTATATAATGTACTTTGACCATATTCACTCCCTTCCCCCGTACTCTTTTTCTGTCACCTCTATCTCCTGGTGGTTACTCCTTCCAAAATACTTACGCTTTTACTTTCATGTCCTCATTTGTATTTTATTTTGATTTTTTAGTTTTAGATTCCACATAGGAGAGAAACCTGTTATATTTGTTTTTTCTGAGTCTGGCTCATGATAATCTCTGCTTTGTTTTTTTCCTGATGATAAGATTTCATTTTTTTTGTGTGTGGCTGAATAATAGAATAATACACTTCATTGTGTATGAATACATTTTCTATTTTTCTTTTTTTTTTTTTTTTGTCGGTCGTGGGGCTTGAACTCTGGGCCTGGGCGCTGTCCCTCAGCTCTTCAGCTCAAGGCCAGGGCTCTACCACTTGAGCTACAGCGCCACTTCCGGTTTTCTGGTGGTTTATTGGAGACAGGAGTCTCACGGTTTCTCCTGCCCGGGCTGGCTTTGAACCGCGATCCTCAGATCTCAGCCTCCTGAGTAGCTAGGATTACAGGTGTGAGCCACCAGCGCTGGCTTCTATTTTTCTTTCTTTCCTCCAATCATAGGGCCTGACCTCAGGGCCTGCGCATTGTCCCTGAGCTCTTTTGCTCAAGGCTACAGTGCTCTGCAACTTTGAGCAACAAAAGCACTTCCTGTTTTCTGGTGGCTAATGGATCCTCAGATCTGAGCCTCCTGAGTAGCTAGGCTTACAGGCATGAACCACTATTGTCTTTTCATCCATTCATTAATTGATGGGTGCCATAGTTCAGCTGTTGTGATTCCTTCTTTTTAGACAAGATTTGGGAGTAAAATTGTGGTAATAGAAGTGACAACACTTGTTTCTTCCCTTCCTGACTCTTCTCAGGTGAATAGATACACCTCTAATCTTAGGCATATTTGACATTGTCTATTGTTTAAAGTCCTAGAGTCTGTTTGTCTAGTTATTTATCTTATATACCATATTTATAGTTTTTCTTCTTTTTCTCCAAAGATATTGTCAGTTTGGCTTTTCTTATTTTGATTCTTCACTTTTTGCTACACTTTTTTTTTAAGTATTAATGGCAAATTTCATTTAACTGTTCAGTCATGGAACTAATCTGAATTTTTCTCTTAAAAATATTCTTTTTTCTCTTACAGAAAAGTCCACCATACATTTTCTCCCCAATTCCATTCCTTGGGCATGCCATAGCATTTGGAAAAAGTCCAATTGAATTCCTAGAAAACGCATATGAGAAGGTAAGTCTTAAAAATAGGCTCCCCCCAAAACCACAAGTCCAAAAAAAAAAAAAAGAACTAGTTTAGATAAGTACTCTGCAAACTTCTCTTGTAAAATAGAACAGTTTGGAAAAATGGTGATGATATGCTTATTGACAGTAGAAAAAAAAACCATAAAACTGAAGCTTTTCTGGTTTGAAAGGGCCTTTGTCCGTTAGTTTCTCCTAGTGTTCTAAATTTTGTTTTCACTGATTATGCTTAAGATTGATAAGCTTATGATTAAGATTGATACTTTTGTTAATCATGAATATCAAATTGTCTTGACCTGCTCTATCCGTTTTCTGTGACTTCACTTGCCCCTTGGATTGGGTTACATGATATCATGGGCACTGGAATCTTTGATCCTCTAATGAGTTTTCCTGTCAGTTCAGCTATTAACTCCACATTCTTGCCTTGGACTTCCGCTATTTTACCTTACAATAGTAAGTCACCTTATTCTTAGATCATAACCTCTGATTTGCATGTGCAACTCTGTGGATTAGAAGCAGTCTTTGACATTATCAGTCCCTGTTCCCATTTATCTAGCAGACTTCTTTCTGGTTTTCCAGCTTTTGCTACTTTGGGTCCATGGTCCCTCATTTCAGTTACAGCATTGTCAACCTGTCTAGTTCCCTTGTTTTTGGATCTTTTTACTGTGTTCACCTGGCTAAACACTATCTATGAAGAAAGTTAGTTACTCATTTTCTTCTACTTGTGCCAGATTGCTTCCGTCCTACTGTCCAAATTTCATATTGCTCAATTATTTAATGTTCTTATTATTGACTTAACATTCCCATTCACCTTAATGACTAATTCAAGTCTTTACTTGTCTAAACTTCTGAGTCTACTTCTCCATCCAGGCAAGGTGATTTTGCCTCCTAAATTAAAAGAGATTAAAAAGCTTCCAAGCTAGTGGAGCTAGTGGCTCCTGCCTGTAATCCTAGCTACTGAGAAGACAGATCTGAGCATTGCTGCTTGAAACCACCTCTCAACTCTCCCCCCCCCCCCAAAGCCTATTAGACTCTTATTTCCAATTTATCATCAAAAAGTCGAAGTGGAACTATAACTCAAGGGTTAGCACTAGTCTTGAGCATAAAAGCTCAGGGACATTACTTAGGTCCTGACTTGTAACTCCACGACTGTCACCAAAAAATAAAAAATTCCTTCTGCTACTTCCCCCTAGCTCTATCTGTTGCCAGTTCTGCAGATTCTATCTCCAAAATAACAATTTTCTCTCTTTTACCTCCCTATGCCACGCTACCTCATGTCAGGTGTTTATTAAGTTTCTGCTAATAGGTTCTTCTGATTTATGCCATGACATTCCTTCTACTTCTACCTCATATTTTGCATAGATTAATATGAATATTGACATACATAAATGTGTCCTTACCATATAATTGAAAACATACCTAGTTTCCTATGGCTTGCAAGGCTTTGCAGGCTCTATATGTCTATGCTCTGCCTGACTCTTATCTCCCATCTTATCTTTCCCCCTTTCACCTTTAGGCCTTTGTGCACACTTAACTCCTACTACACTTGCCATTCATTCTCAGTCCTGGTGTGTTTTCCTCTTTAGGTCTCCTTTTTTCCTTCTGTAGTCTGGGTTTCTTTTCTTTTGTAATATGTGTTTGCATTTGGAATTCTACTTTTGTTAATGTGAATATTTGTCTATATGTCTTCATGAATCAGGGACAGCTCATGTTATATCTCAAAGCCTAGTCTTTAATAATAATTATAAACCTGTAAGCTGAAGCATTTGATACCTAACAAAATTGACAGTAACAGCAAAAATGAAATCAAGTGTTGATGAGGTAGCAAGCAAAACATTGATAATTAGGTAGTCTGGTACCCTCACATAGCAAATACTGGAGAAAAGGCCAGAACGTTTGGTTGCTCCTCTACATTCATTCTTTTATTTATGGTGGTAATAGGGTTTAACCTCAGGCTTCATGCTTGCTGGGCATGAGTGCTCTATCACCTGAGCCATGCTTCCACTTCCCCCGTACATTTATATTCTCAGAGTTCTCATTACAGAGTTTTATAGTAAAGAAAAAAAACCCAACATCTCTGTGACACATTATCAATATGTCCAATTTTAACTAAGTAATTAACTAAATTAATATTGTCCTGTCTAATGGTAGAAAATATGATGTTCAAATGATAGAACAGGGCAAATGAGAAAAGGAAGAATTTAATGTACTTATACAGTCTTTACAACTGGATGCACATAATTACAAATTTAAACAGAGGTTGAGGGTATTGAAAGATGAAGGGAATTTTTTAAAGACTCAAATGCCATAAATATTTCTCAATGAAATATTATTTTGTAATTTAAGAACATGAAGTACCTTTGTGTTGCCTTTTTGTGTGTGTGCTAACCTCACTATGGATTATTTCTTTAGTATGGACCTGTATTTAGTTTTACCATGGTGGGCAAGACATTTACTTACCTTCTGGGGAGTGATGCTGCTGCACTGCTTTTTAATAGTAAAAATGAAGACCTGAATGCAGAAGATGTCTACAGTCGACTCACAACACCTGTGTTTGGAAAGGGAGTTGCATATGATGTGCCTAATGCGGTAGGTGGTACTGTTATGGCTCCATACTAAACGAATTACAGCTAGATGTGTGTTATTATACATTTATAATGTATAAATAATTTATCTCTTGGATCAAATGATCTGAAAAATTAGAAGACATTAAATAAATGAAAACTGAAGGAAGATAGAAATAATGTCAAAGTATGGTGGATGCTTGGGAAATTGCATCGACGTTTGTACTGGGTTGGGAGACTGGAAGGTAACCTCCATAGCAAAATGGTCCCTGGAGTTAGGAGTATGAAAAAGGAACAGGAAGCGAAGCAGGAGTTGGGCTAGGACTTGTCTAGGACCTCAGTAGCAGACACCTTTCTTTTCTTTTTTATTATCGTTAAGTAGTTGTACAAAGGGGTTCCCATTCTACAAAACAGTATATGAGAACAAAGTGTCTGACAACATTGTCATCTATCTCTCTTAACCTATCCCTTCTCTCACGCAGACACTTTTCTATATGCCACCTCACATATATATAGACATGCTTGAAGTGTCCCATGGGTAATGTCATTTTTTAAAAGTGCTTTTATTTTTATTTTCTATTTTTTAAACTGTGGTTTTCTCTAAGTGCTATATAGTTAGAATAACCTACTGGATCCTATGATAAAACAAAAAGTTACTTTAATGTTATATTTTCTTGATTTTTTTTCTTTTTTTCTTTTTTGAAGGTTTTTTTGGAACAGAAGAAAATGTTAAAAAGTGGCCTTAACATAGCTCACTTTAAACAGTATGTTTCAATAATTGAAAAAGAAACAAAGGAGTATTTCCAAAGTTGGGGAGAAAGTGGAGAAAAAAGTAAGGAAAATGTTTTACAATTGTCCTGTTCTTAGTGTGAATAGAGATCTAGAATGTGTGTATACATTGGTATACACACACACACATACTTATATATATATGCATAACAAAGCCGATGTATTAAACTACCTTGGATTTAGAGAAGGAAATGTCTGATTACCATGGACTTGTAAACAGAAATAGAGCCTTTAGGTTACAGTAACTGTTGCCTCTGAGGCAATAGTCTTGTTTATAGCGAACATCACCATACTACATTCTGGGTTTAGGTTTTGGCTTCTGTTTATGTGGTACTGAGGCGTCCATCCCAGGGCTTCATGCATGCTAGGCAAGCACTCTACCACTTAGTCATCTTTCCAGTCTAGGTTTTAGCTTCTGTAAAGGCTCTAGAAGCCTGCTTTTATTGTTAGTGTACCTAATGGTGATATGTATGTTTTCTAACTATGAAAGAAACTGATGTGAACATTAGAACATTTCTTTGTTCTATGTATGTATGTATGTATGTATGTATGTATATATCTACATATATCTACACATATGTCATACATATGTATCTACATACATACAGGGTTTCACTTCATATCCTAAGCTGGACTTGTACTTGTGTTCCTTCTGAATCATCCTCTGAGTGCTGGAACTGTAGGCATGTGCCACTACTCTAGTTAGAATTCCAATTAAATAAATGCATGAGTGATAAGATAATTTTGGCATCAAGAGAACCAGAACATTTACTGAACTTTATTTTCTTTTACAAATCTAGTTAGAAGGCCAATTGACAGTTCACTGATGAATGTGGAATTAAAGGACAAGAAATTAACTGGATAATTTTCATGACTTTTATGTCAACAAAGTGGTGTTTGCCTGATACATCTATCTCTAATGCTGGGATATAGCAATTGGTGATTATAGTTTCCTATTCTATATGACTAAGACTTCAATATTTTTCCTGATCTTCATCATTTGACTTGGGAAAAAAAATCCAATCTTTGGACTGATGTATTGGGAAAGCACCCCATTATTGTCCTCGTGCTATTTAAATTATTTACTGGGGCCTAAATTTAGGACCTTGCACTTGCTAGGCAGGTACTTTACTACGTGAGCTATGCTCCAGCTCTTTTTTCTTTTTGTTATTTTTTTGGATAGGTCTTACAATTTTTTCCCAGGTTGGCCTCTGACCACTGTCTTCCTGCTTGTGATGCTTAGTTGGATAGTTGGAATTACATGGGAGTACCATTCTGCCCATCTTATTGGTTAAAATAGAAATCTAACTGGAATAACAAGTATGCATTACCATATTTGGTCTGTGCCCAGAGGCTCTAACCTTATTGATGGTTTTTACTGTGAATTGAAAATCAGATAACCATATTTTTATTTTCATGTTGAAGAAAATCTCATGAGTGAATTTAGAGATGCCTTTGTAGCATCTATTTTGGCTCACAAAAAGGACATTGTGCATTTGTTTATTGCCTTCATGTTCTAGATGTTCTAGATTTTTGGGGGCAGTATGGATGGGATATTTTTCTTTATATTTTTTAGCATTTGGGCTGAATTCTGGAGCTTAAAACTGCTGCACTGCTATTTGAACTGTATCTGTAGATCCCTCCTCTCCCCTTTTTGCTCCCCATTGCCTTTTGAGAATAGAGCCTTGCTGGCCTCTCAAACCCACAAGCCTTCTCCCTCTATCTCCTGTGTAGCTAGGATTATAGGCATGAACCACCACGCCTGGCTGTACCTGTCTTTTTTTGTTGTTGTTGTTTACAAATCCTTTATGTCTTTACAAAAATGTTTCCAAAGACTTTGGGTAGTAGAATGATAATGATCCTTTTTTCCTTAGATGTGTTTGAAGCTCTTTCTGAGCTTATAATTTTAACTGCTAGCCATTGTTTGCATGGAAAGGAAATCAGAAGTCAACTCAATGAGAAGGTGGCCCAGCTATATGCAGATCTGGATGGAGGTTTTAGCCATGCAGCCTGGCTCCTGCCAGGATGGCTGCCTCTGCCGAGTTTCAGGTATGGATAAAGAAAATATTGCACTTAGTTGTTTAAGTTTGGAAAACTTCTATTATATTGGTGCGTTTTGCAAATTTGGGTAGATTATGAGTCTCCATTGTTTTATCAGAAATTAAGACAGGTTTTATTTATTTATTTATATTTTTTTTGTCGGTTATGGGGCCTGAACTCTGCCTGGGCACTGTCCCTCCGCTCTTCAGCTCAAGGCGAGTGCTCTACCACTTGAACCACAGTGCCACTTTTGGCTTTTTCTGTGGTGCTGAGGAATCAAACCTAGGGCCTCATGTATGCAAGGCAAGCACTCTACCACTGAGCCCCTTCCCAGCCCCTAAGACAGGTTTCTTTAATGCACTAATTGAAGCTGTTTCAGCTGATTGAAAAAGGGAATTTGTTGTCTGTCCTAAGGTTTTAACATTTACCTGTCACATATTCCTGTACTCAGGATTGTCTGAGCTGGACCTCTGTGATGCAACACTCTTTAAAGCACTGTGTGAAAGTCTTTGATGGTTTTGTATATGCACATTGTGAAACTTCTTTCTTGGGAATATTTGTCCCTTCATTTAGTTTTCTGTTGGTCAGCTTGTCAACTATACTGTGATTTCCTCAAGGACAGTGACCATCTGTGATGCAAAGCAATAGTACCCTTATTTGCTATGTAGCTCTGAGTTCTGTCTGTAAATATCCTTTCTCTACTTTTGCTGACTCTTTTTTTAGGTAAGAGTTGGGGTGAAGTTCATTGGTACTTTTCTTCTTTTATTTTGCTAGTTAATTGGAGATCAGGGTCTCCCAGATTTTTTGCCCAGGCTGTCTTTGAATCTAGAGTATCAGATCTCAGACTCCTGAGTAGCTAGGATTATAGCTTTGAGATACTAGTGCCTGGCAAGTTTGCAGTTTTGTTTTTTTTTTTTTAAATCTTATGTGAGAACACCCAGCAGAGAGTTTGGTCCGTTGTCAGTTTTCCATAAATGTGAACCCCCACCCTGTTTCCAACTCCCTGTGTTTTGGGTTAAGTTGCAGTTCTTAGCTTGACATGATAACCTAGTCTTGTTCCATTTACTTGGAAAAAAGTTTTATTTATTCTTAGTGGTTTTTGGTGCTGACTACTGAACCCATTATCTTGTGTATATTAAGGATGCTCTTCCATAGCTATACCTCCAGCCTCCATTTACTTTCTTAAATAGGCCATGGATTTTCCTGGCTCTGTTCTGTTCCCAGTATTAACCCTGAGTGCTTCCTTCCTGTGCATATTCTCTATTAATCCTCTTCAGTAGCACTCATGCAAGGGAAACAGGGCAGGAGTTCCTATTAGAAAGCTTGACTTAAGAGGGAGCCTAGAAGTCAGATTGCCTGGATTTAAATTCCAGCTCCAGTGCTCAAGAGCTACCAGTGAGTTTAGGATGACTGTCTGTCTCAAATTACTTGCTGCATAGTGAGCATGTTAAAGATAACCTTCTGAGAGTAAAGCTTATTTTATGAATCTACTATAAGTAGATTCATAAAAACTGCAAAAACTATGTTGTTTTAGAAACAAAAGTCTAATCAGATCCTCTAGAAGAACCATTCTAGAACTATTCTGCCTCAAGAATTGATTTGGCTAAATTACTATTTCATGTTAGTTTAAAAGAGAGTACAGCTTTCTTTTGAATTGGAAAATGCTTCTAAAGGAATTATATACTTGTTTTAGACCTAAGGTGGGAGTGCTAAGTTAGGTAGCACTTTAACAATCTTGTTAGATAAGGGCCCTCAGGACTGTAGTAATCCTTTTTTTTTAACATATATTTTTTATTGTAAAAATACTGTACAGAGGAGTTACAGTTACATGAGTAAGGTTATAAGTACATTTCCTACCATGTGTTGTTACCTCCTCCTTTGTTTTTCCCCTATTATCCCTTCCCTTCCTACCTCCCCAACTCTCCCCCCATCTCCAGTAGTAATTCTTTTTTTTTCTTTTTATTGTGAAAATACTGTACAGAGGGGTTACAATTACATGGGCAAGATAATGAGTACATTTCTTATCAAGCATTGTAGCCTCCTCCTTATTCTTCCCCTCCCACCCCCCCCCAGTGGTAATTCTTAACAGTATGTTTCATGGCTTCTCCCCCCCCAATTGTTCTAAGTTTTGTCAATTATTTTAAATGTATTAAGATTAAAGTTTTCCAAATGAATTTGATCCTAGATAGTATTACTATTTTTAAAAAATAATTTTATTTTTGAATTACAGACGCAGGGACAGAGCTCATCGAGAGATCAAGAATATTTTCTACAAAGCAATTCAGAAACGCAGGAAGTCAGCAGAAAAAATTGATGACATTCTCCAAACTTTACTAGATTCTACATACAAGTAAGAGCAGTTCAGAGTGCATATCAAGATGAAGCAGGAAATTACTCTGTAAAGCATAGTTCAACACTTAAAACATAAGATAGAAACTATCACCTTTTTAAATGGATGGAACTAAATTACTATGGGTCCCTGTGGCCAAGAATAATGAAATTGGTATGTAAATATGACTCTTTGTCTAAGGGTGGAGGCATGCAATGTTGAGTGGCTGTGTGCTTCCTTCCCTAGAGATGGGCGGCCTTTGACAGATGACGAAGTGGCAGGCATGCTTATTGGGCTGCTCTTGGCTGGGCAGCATACATCCTCAACTACTAGTGCTTGGATGGGCTTCTTTTTGGCCAGAGACAAAACACTTCAAGAAAAGTGTTACTTAGAACAGAAAACTGTCTGCGGAGAGAATCTGCCTCCCTTAACTTATGACCAGGTTTGTTGGAGTTTTCTGTTTCATTGCTGCCTTTTATATTGTCTCTTTTAAATAGACACTTTGAGATTTGTCTGTATATTTTAGCTTAAGTCAGTAACCTTCTCTATTTTTAGAAAACTCCATAACTTTATCTATTCCAGTGTGATTGCTTTTTTCTATTCAACTTACTCTGTTTTACACAGATGCCTTGGGAGTTCTATGGTGGTACTTTGGCTTTCGAGTTTGGCTTCTGTAGGTTCAGGAAGGTATTATATATGTTGAGTCTTAGGAAAGGTAAAGACCTCTGAATTAAAGTTTCTGGTCCAGATGGTGGAATTGTTTTGGGACCTCCTGAAGAGACAATGGTAGCAATGAAGATTAGAAACCCAAAACATTGTATCCAGCTTGCTGGGCAGAAAAGAGAGGGCTAACTGTCCAACCTGCTATTCTGTCTTTGAAGCAAATCTGGTCATATACTCTTCCTGGAGATTTTTTCCCCCTCTTCTTCTGATCATCTGAAAGAGAGAGAAAGACAGAGCCAGAGAGACAGAGAGAGAGAAAGAGAGAGATTGAGTGTTGGGTCCTTACCGTGATGTATTAACATTAATTTTTCTTTTTCTTTTTTCTTGTGCCAGTCCTGGGGCTTGAACTCAGGGCCTGACCACTGTCCCTGAGCTTCTTTTGCTCAAGGCTAGCACTCTACCACTAGAGCTACAGTGCCACTTCCAGCTTTTTCTGTTTATGTGTTACTGAAGAATCAAAGAGCTTCATGCATGCTAGGCAAGCACTCTACCACTAAGCCACATTTTAGCCCTAACGTTAATTTTCCAATGGTGAATAATTCTTATATTCCCTGGTTGTACAGTTACTTTATATATTATTGCAACAGTTTGGAGGATTTTTCCAGTGAAATTTATAAAGGATATCTATAATTTTATTGTGATATCTTTGACTGGCTTTGGTATCAGGTTTTTACTAGTCTCAGGATAAGTTTGGATATGTTCCCTTTCTCTACTGTTTTTGGGAGTTTGTGGGGAATTGATATTCATTCTTTTTTTCCCCTCCCATGGGTAATAGAATTTTCCATGTATCTTTATGAGAAGTTTCTTAATTACTGATTCTCTTGTTACAAGTATATTCAGATTTTCCATTTATTTTTCTGCCAGATTCCAAAGTTTGTCTTTTCAGGAATTTGTCCATTTCACTTTGGCCACTTTGTTGCTATGCACTTGTTCATAATTTCTTATAATCCTAAGATCAATGGTAATACCTCTTTTTCCTTCTTAAATTAGTAACTTTTAAAAATAGCAGCTTCCACAAAATCCATTTAATGATTCCTTGTACAAGTTAGTAATTTGCTTAGAATTAGGAAGCCATCATAGTTTAATTTTAGCACATTTATATTATTCCTAAAAGAGTATTCATATACAATTATGCTCTATTCCCTGTCCCTAGCCCCTGGCAACCATGAACATTCTTTTTGTCTCTGTGAGTTCTTCTAGTCTAATATAAATGGAATGATTCAATAATGTGGTCTTTCATAACTAGTTTTCTTCCACCTAGCATGATTTTACTCACTGTTCAATTACTATAATGAAAAAAGAAAACAGATTTATTCAGCTCACATAGGAATAAATCAGGCATTTTTATTAGGGAATGGTTTCATGGATACCAAAAGCACATTAAGAAGATATAAGCAACTCAGCAATCAACCCATTTTGAAAATGTGAGGATTAAAATTCAAAAGAATTTCTTTGGTTCTGGTAAAGGTCCCTTTGTCATATCATAGCAGGATAGCATCATGGCAGGAGTGGTATAAAAGGGAGAGATAGATCACATGACAAAATAGCCAAAATAAGGTGTTTTTTTTTTTTTTAATAACATGTCTTAAGAATAAACTCAGGATTCCATGAGAATGACCTTTTTTCTTGTGAGGGCAGTACCCCAGAATGTCTTACTAGTCCCCACTTCTTAATGGTTATATTATCTCTTACCATCATCACATTGACAACCAAGCTTCCTATAGGTGAACCTTTGCAGGATACACTTAACTTATATTCAAATGATAGTAGAATGTTGTGGCATGTATCAATGTTTCATATATCAATATATATCACCAGTAATATTGGATTACATATCTATACATAATATATCACAGTTTATAGACATTTGGATCGTTTTTACGTTTTCAATATTATTTGCAAATGTTTGTAATACTTTTCTGTGGGTATTTGTTTTCAACATTGTGAGGTACATATGTAGGAGCAGAGCTGCTGGAGTCACATGGCAACATTAGACTTGGCATTTTGAGGAATTGCCAAGTGACAATACCAACCTACAAACCCATCCTTTCGGTTGTTGTAGTTGAAACCATGCTATTGGTTTCCAAGACTACATAATGGATCTGAAAGTAGTAGTTATACTACCACAAGATTTACTCTTCTCACTAAGATTCTTTTTCTTTCCCCATTGAATTAGTAGTGTTTCTCTTTCTCTCTCTCTCTCTCTCTGTCTCTCTCTCACTTTACAGCTTGGGTGGGGGAGGAGGAGTTGGGGAGGTGGGAAGGGAAGGGAGATGGTAGGGGCAAAACAAAGGAGGGGGTAACAATGCTCTATAGGAAATGTACTCATTACCTTACTCACGTGACTGTAACCCCTCTAAACAGTATCTTTACAATAAAAAAAAATATTAAAAGAATAAGAGATAAAGTGTCTCATATTTTCCTGCCCAGGCTCTCTTTCAACTATGATCCTCAGATCTTAGCCTCTCCTGAGTAGGTAAGGTTACCAGTGTGAGCTATCAGTGGCCCAGCTAACTCTATTTAGATGTTACAAAATCTTTGGTTAATTGATCTGAGCTCTGAAGAAGTTGACATTGGTGATTTTTGCAAACATTCTCATCCTTTGAAAGAACCCTTTTAGTAAGTCCTTACTGAGCCATTCTTCAGATGGCCACCACTCTTCCTATCAGGCTGCCTGTTGTTTTTCTTTCTTTTTCTTTTTTGACCATAAATAGAAATGAAGCATGATGATCTCAGCCACCTTGAACCAGTCCCTCTGACCCACTACCCAGAATACATGCCAAACATGTACTAAAAAGTTAAAATAATTTTTATGCTATTCAAGTGTGTTAAATGTTGTTTTTTTTTTTTTTAAAAAAAGACAAACCTCAGGAACTTCTTTCTCTTTTTAGCTCAAGGACTTAAATTTGCTTGATCGCTGCATAAAAGAAACATTAAGACTTAGACCTCCTATAATGACCATGATGAGAATGGCCAAAACTCCTCAGGTGAGTGTCTTGGCATGATTTCTAATTCTGTGTCCTTTCTTTTCAATCAAAGAAAACATTTTAAAATTAATTTTTAGTATATTAGGTTCCTTTATTTAGTTTTTTTATTCAGAGTCTCATATGTAGCTCAGATTGGTCTAGGAACTCGTTATGTAGCCTAGGCTGGACTTAACTTGGAGTTGTCCTATTTCAGCCTCTTAAGTGCTGGGATTATAGGCATGTACCACCACCTCTGGCCAAAGACAACTTTTTTAAATTATAAAAATTAAATTATCGGGGGGCTGGGGGTTTAGCCCAGCGGAAGCGTGCCCGTCTGGTGCGCGCAAGGCGGTGGGTTCGGTTCTCAGCCCTAGTTTAAAAAAAAAAAAATTAAACTATCAGGGCTGGGAAGGTGGCTCAGTGGTAGAGTGCTTGCCTTGCATGCATGAAGCCCTGGGTTCAATTCCTCAGCACCACATGAGCAGAAAAAGAAAAAAGCCAGAAGTGGCACTGTGGCTCACGTGGTAGAGCGCTAACCTTAAGCTGAAGAGCTGAGGGATAGCGCCCAGGCCCAGAGTTCAGGCCCCATGACTAGACCCAAAATAAAAAATTATCATCACTTCTGAATAGTTTTAAATTTTTTTGTTAAATAACATTTTTTTAATTTTTAAAAAATGTTTTGAACTTTTTCAAAAGACACTTTTATATCCTAGATATTTTTATGTAATTGTAGGTAGTATATGTAATCTCTAATTCTGATTAGGCTATTCATTTGCACATAACAATAGGTTTTTAAAAATGTATCTTTCTTGCTTTAAAAATAATGTCTTGTGTTGGGGAAGGAAGTGCGTGGCAAAGAGCTTGCCTATTTAGTATACAGCGGTGCTGGGTTTGACCTCTAGCATGGATTTATAAACCAAGGCAAGTGAAAAATAATGTTTTGTTTTGTTGTTATAAATAATTGTAACAGTATGAGGCATACATATCAGATAATGGAAGGCTCCTTGAAATTCTACTTTACCTGACATGCATTATGACTTTGGTTTGTCTATATACTACTACTACATTGATGGCTCGCTTGCAAATCATTTTGAATTAAAATGAAGGTTAATTGACCTATTTATATAGCCACCTTCTATCTCTGTATAAAGGTTAAGTGTATGAATGCTTTCTAACATAATGATGTGTTTTTTTAGTAGCATATTTCAGTATTCTCTAATAAAATGTGTTGCTTAATTTGTAGACTGTGGCAGGGTATACCATTCCCCCAGGACATCAGGTGTGTGTTTCTCCCACTGTCAATCAGAGACTGAAAGACTCGTGGATAAAGCGTCTGGACTTTAATCCTGATCGCTACTTACAAGATAACCCAGCATCAGGAGAGAAGTTTGCCTATGTGCCCTTTGGAGCTGGTAAGATGATTACAATTTGGGTTTGGACTGTTTGTTCCTGTTTGTTCATAGGAGCATTCCAT